>NC_134404.1:38042872-38285709 GCF_038048845.1 Mixophyes fleayi
CGGATAATTTGTGTTTAGTTTTTAGCAAATTAAAGCTGAAGTGTATATTATGACTGAGGTTACTTGTAGAACTGTATGTCATTTGTTCCAAATCAGCGTAGACAGGTCAGTATTTTAAACACCGCTTGCAACAAGAAACATTAGCTTGCCCTTAAGCTAACATCAGATAATGGTCTTGCTCTGTCAAGTAAAATACACAATCAGTGTGTAATGTGCGCTTGCTTTGGATGGTGTGCAAGTGCGGGAATGACAGCCTGAATAATGACTTCTAGCTCTTTATTTAAATGGTTTATTTTAAGTTAAAGAAATAAGCTCAATTCCACCTGGTTAGGCAGATGAGACCAACATATTACTAGGGGGTTAAATGGAAAGTACTGTCGGTTTTTGCTAAATTGAAGCGCAGCTTGTGAAGGGACTAGAGATTCCATTGGAATTTCAGACGACATCAGTTTAGAATGGGCCCCCCTGGGATTCTCAGACAAAAAGAGCACTATAGGTCGACAGCATCACACTGGCTACCTACAGTGCCTCTTTTATAAAGGGAAGAAAGCATGAGAAGTAAATTGGAGATTAATATAGCGTTCCGGCCTTTGTATGAGGTGGCTTTTGGCAATATAAAGAAGCTGGTGCCCATGGCTTTGTATTGGTGTATGTAATACCTGCAACCAGGCAACAAAGATGGCTTATGACCCCTGACCTGTGTACTTTTCTTACTGTGAGGTAAATATATGCACTATGACTAATGTTCTTTCATAATTGCCATTCAGTCTGTTGTTTGGAGGTGTAGCAATGACAATTTCCACATTTTGTTTATAAATGAGTCTTTCTGTATCCCCAAACCCCAGTAAAATTAAAGCCCTTTGTTACCTTCGCGCCCCATAGGTTATAAGTTGATGCAGTGCTGCAGATTACCTTCGTGCCCCATAGGTTATAAGTTGTTGCAGTGCCACAGATTACCTTCGTGCCCCATAGGTTATAAGTTGTTGCAGTGCCGCAGATTACCTTCGTGCCCCATAGGTTATAAGCTGTTGCAGTGCCGCAGATTACCTTCGTGCCCCATAGGTTATAAGTTGTTGCAGTGCCACAGATTACCTTCGTGCCCCATAGGTTATAAGTTGATGCAGTGCCGCAGATTACCTTTGCGCCCCATAGGTTATAAGCTGTTGCAGTGCCGCAGATTACCTTCGTGCCCCATAGGTTATAAGTTGTTGCAGTGCCACAGATTACCTTCGTGCCCCATAGGTTATAAGTTGTTGCAGTGCCGCAGATTACCTTCGCGTCCCGTTCCGGCACATTACTGTGATCCCGGGACCTAATTGAATGTGCCCCATTGGGTTGATTCAGAGTTGTTTGCAAAATGGGAGTAGAAACGTAAATGCGCACACAAACACATATTTTTGTGGAGCTCAAGTTGCTCCCAGGTTCCGCCTAGTCATCTTCATCAGCGTGTATTTGCACTTGTCCTGTAGAAGGTACAAAAGATATGCCGCCTAACAGGCGTGTTTCTGTAGGTGTGTATTAGCTCCATTGGTGTAAAAAATTGGTTTAGTGTACTCTGCTTGTGTTAGAATTAGAGATGCTTTTCTGAAAACCAAGCCCAACCGAACTTAGGGGATCCGAGTAGGCTCGTGCGTCCTCGGATCTGAATCGAGGCAAAACGTCATTGTTGCGTTGTCGGATCTTGTGGGTTTTGGACTCCATAAGTACCTCCCTCCCCAGGAGATCCAGCGCCATTGCTCAGACAGAAACAGGGGTAGCAGTGTTCTTGTCACTCTCCAGTCTCCAGTGACGTTGCTCAGTGCCATTGCTCACACAGAAACAGGGGTAGCAGTGTTCTTGTCACTCTCCATTCTCCAGTGACATTGCTCAGTGCCATTGCTCATACAGAAACAGGAGGGGTAGCAGTGTTCTTGTCACTCTCCATTCTCCAGTGACATTGCTCAGTGCCATTGCTCATACAGAAACAGGAGGGGTAGCAGTGTTCTTGTCACTCTCCATTCTCCAGTGACATTGCTCAGTGCCATTGCTCACACAGAAACAGGGGTAGCAGTGTTCTTGTCACTCTCCAGTCTCCAGTGACATTGCTCAGTGCCATTGCTCACACAGAAACAGGGGTAGCAGTGTTCTTGTCACTCTCCATTCTCCAGTGCCATTGCTCATACAGAAACAGGAGGGGTAGCAGTGTTCTTGTCACTCTCCATTCTCCAGTGACATTGCTCAGTGCCATTGCTCACACAGAAACAGGAGGGGTAGCAGTGTTCTTGTCACTGGACAAAAATTGACTTGAAAGTACTGGAAATTAATGTTATTAAGGTTAATAATAATGTAGGAACAAAAAAAAGAGCCAAATTATGTGATTTTAGGAAAAAAAATAGGGATTTTAGAAAAAAAAATGGGATCCAAAACACGAAGTTAATCCAGATCCAAAACCAAAACACGGTTGTCAGTGAATATCTCTAGTTAGAGTGCCCCTTCTCTTTCCCGTACGGGGCACAAGTGGCAGATACATGCCAGTCTGCTTTGGCACATATGCATACGTTCTCTGTGGGGGCATGTGCATTCAGAATTTGGGCAATTTACGCAGCGCAACCAAGTTTAAGTTGAACTCAGCATCTGAAACTTTGAGTTAGGAGCAAATCCAGCTAAAGGGGTCATATTTTCACCTGGGGAAACCTGGTCAAATGTGATGCAAGTGGTACAATACTGGGCAGCTTTATTTTTACATTGCAATTTAGAGTTGAGCCCCTCCGAACTCTAAGCCTGTCCGCACAATTCAAATTTGTCACCCACTGTAGCGCAGCATAAGTTTGGCATGGTGGAAAATTACATTAACTCAAAATGAGGCTCATAATGTATGTACTTCTCATCCAAAATGCTGGACTTAAGGGTCAATTAACTATTGATATTATTGTCATTGACTTGTCAGGTGCTTAAGTGCATATGTCACCTCTACACAGGGAACGGCAGCCATTTTGTTGGGTGAAAAAAATATTCATGACAATTCTGCCTATCACTGTAATAGGAAGTGACATTACTGAGGCAGGAGACCCTTTGTGGTCCTTTTAGTTCAGCAAACAAAATGGCTCCCTCTACTGTGTTGCTGAGCAATAACATTTAACTATACTTACCAACCTTTGGTAAGTTAATTCCGGGAGATCCAAGGCAGAAGGTTGGTGGGCAGGAGGGGCGGGGCGCAGTAATACGGGTCATTTTGGCTCCCCCCCCGTGACAAAATGCCGTTTTTGTTGCGGGGGCGGGGCCAAAGTGACTTGATTCACCGCAAATCGCGTCATTTTGACTAGCAAGATGCCATATGCGGGATATTTGCCTGCTCTCCCGGGAGACCTACCCGAATTTCGGGAGTCTCCCGGACATACCGGGAGAGTTGGCAAGTATGAATTTAACAGGGCTTAAAAAAAGGAATGCTGTGGTAAAATAATATCTTGCAGTGTGCCTGCCTTTATCCAGCACACCTTGTCACTAGACTGTCCATCTGGCTCCTGGTTTTCTGCATGGGTAGCCCTGTTGTGAGGGATTGTTTACCTTCAATGAAAAGGTGTGAACATGTTTGATGAGACGGAAGCTGCCTCTGGGAACTTTGGCCACAAGGCTGCATTATTACTATGGCATTCAGTCGTTTAGTGACCCGTTCACCGGTGAGACGTCATGCACAGGGCACATTAAGCAGCCCTCTGGCGACTGGTTTGACCGTATAAGGTCTTACAGAGAACTAATTCTGATCTGACGGTCGTCTAATGTCAGCTTTTACATCTGACCTTCACGCTTTTACCTAGCTGTCCCTTGAAGCGATTAACGAGGGGAAATTCCTCAACCTTTATATAGCTGTCTGCAAATTATCACTACAAGCTACAGAATATATAGACTTGTGTCAGAAGATCTGCAATTATACAGATCTGGGGGGACTCCTAATAGGGTCAAATGATATTGCTTTTGGGCTTAAGGTAGTATTGTTGTGAAAGGATTTCCGCATAGTAATGTTGGATGCTGGAATGTGTGTTCTCCACATCATTCCTTTATTTGTAAATTAATGCAGACATGACCGACTTAATATAAAGAGGACCTGTCACCAGGTCCTGGATTGCGTTTTTATTTATACATTGCATAGTGCAAAAAATGGTCACCTGTCGTAGCCCTGTTTGCCCACGAGAGCTTTCCAGTTGAGTTGCTTTATGCTGTATGCTGTGTCCTGTTCTGCATTCTCATAGGGTTCCTCCTGAAGTGACGAGGCAGGGCCGCTGTGATTGATAAGGAAGCTCCTGGAAGAGAGCATAACACATTATGCAGCTCGACTCAGGAGCGAAGGCAGACCCAGTGCACAACACAATTCACTGTTCAATGTATAAAAGAGTGATTCCAGAAGCTGGGGACAGGATCTCTGTAACAAGGGAACTAAGAAGAGTATTTTATTATTATTAATTTTTATTTATAGGGCGCCACAAAGTATCCGTAGCGCCATACAAGGACAAACAATGGCACAGTACAAGGTGAAACAGCACAGTACAAGTAACAGTAAGCACTATAACTCTGGGGGCTCAGGCACAGCATGAAAGAGAGGGAGGGAGGGGAAAAGTGAGTATAGTAGGTAGAGATCCACTTATGGGCTATGAAACACAAACAGGATACATTTTTTGTAACCAATAAAAGTAAAGCTGCCACCATCCGCATGAATTTTAGGAATTTGTAATTGATCTAATTCTTAAATGATCTTTATAAATAGCTCTCTATACTCGGCATATTGAAGCTCATTGTTTGTAATGTTCATTATCACATTCAGGTGTATTGTGAGTGTTACACTTCTCTCGTTGGAATGTGATTTATTTATTTTTCAAAACATTTTTTTTTTTGTTTTTTATTACATTTTTGAACAAAGAATAAAACAAATGACAAATACATTATATGAAACATGAAATATCAGTTACATACTCTGATGAGTTCAAGTACAGTTAAGGTTTTCAGAACAATTTGGAATTAGATTTCAACATCAAATATAAACATTGATCAGAAAATTGTACTGCTTAAAATTTACAAAAGCCTTGTAAATATCCTTATACGCATTCACCTATGAATGTAACTGTTTGATAAGGACCATTATCAACTGATGAACAAAGCTGAAGAAACAATTTTTTTTAATGAGACAAAGTATCAGGGGAAGATATGAAGGGGGGGATAGATGTCTTTTAGTAAGATATAAAATGAAGGGTATTGATCAAACCTTTATCTATCTAACAGAAATCTGCGTCCTTAGGGGGTTCAGAAGGGTTGAGTTTGTTGACTTAAGGGTTTACCCTCCTGGCATTTCAAAAATCAAATAAATTTAAATTTTAGATTCCAGAATTTTAGGTTTTGGAATCCAACCAATTTGAAGCTGTCACATTTATCAAACTAAATTTCTAACTTCGTTGTCTGAGTAAATACCAGGTAGTATATTCAAATAGTTTAAAGATGTTCTGTTGGACCGAGGGCTCCAGTGATTCAATATATGTCCCATTTTTTCTGAAACCTCACCCCACCTTTTTCTATATCTGGGAGAGTGGCTCTCCTGTCCAAATATATATTATCTAAAATCTCAATTTTGAGCATTCCTAGAGTCGGGGACATTGGTGATGTCCAATATTGCAAAATTAGCTTTTTTCCTACCGTAACAATTACAATCGGAACTGCTAAAATATCAGAGGAAGGTAAGAAATCTTTCCAAATACTGAAATCACCCAACAAAAGAGGTTCTGCGGCTAATGTAATCTGTGTCTTGAAAATGTAATTAATATAGTGTGGCAAGAGCCCGCTACTGCAGAAGCACACGCGAGCAACTTCTTCCTTTTTATGTAGTTTTATTGTCAGGATGGTAAATGTTTTGACACCGTACAGATTTCACAGCAATACTTGGAGACCCTAAACGCTAGCTAGACATAGCTCAGCTCTCTCTCAAGATCAGCCAGCTTCCCCAGCGTTGACCTCCCTGAACAAATGAAACAAACAAGCTTTTATTCATGATGCTCCTCCCCCAGCCTTAGCTTGATGGACAGGTGACACACCCACCTTCTCTTTAAAAGAAAACACCCATCACTGGCTCTGTTTGCACAACCAGACACACCCTGTCTGTTTGCTGAGAGGAAGGATTTCAGATCATGTAAGTTTACCCAAATTTAAACTATTGCTTTTCATACATAAGTCTTCACTCTAGGTGCATTACTGCACAAATGTTTTACTCTACTTCCCTGCTTTCTCTGCATATTGCCAGCTAAATGCCTCCTTTTGTTACATATCCCTCCCCCTAGCGTCTCCAAGTAGGGGGACGCGGACTTCGCGAGGAGCGCATATTTTCATGACAATGCATCTGCATTCTTGTGCAGAATCCCAGGTCTATGTTCTACTGAGATCTTGAAAGGTTGTAGTGCCAAGTACCAGCGTGTTACCTTGGCATTTACCTCCCGGTTGCTCTGCATACATCTCAATGGTGCATGGTCTGTTATTAAGGTGAACTCTCTGCCTAGGAGATAATAGCGCAGAGCTTCTGTAGCCCATTTTATGGCGATACATTCTTTCTCCACAGTGGCATATTTTTGTTCCCTTGGAAGCAACTTACGACTTAGGTACAGGACAGGATTTTCTACTCCATTCTTCTCCTGTGACAAGACTGCACCTAAGCCAACACCAGAAGCATCAGTTTGGAGGAAGAACCTCCGGGTAAAATCCGGTGCTTGTAGAACTGGGGAGGAACAAAGAGCTAACCGAAGATCAGACCAGGTTAATCTATCTGGACAACTTTTTTTTAACATGTCCGTAAGTGGAGCAGCTCTAGTGGCGAAGTGGCTTACAAACCGCCTGTAGTAACCTACTAAGCCTAAAAAGGTTCTTAACTGCGACTTTTTCTCTGGTCTTGCCCAATTTTTGACTGCCTCCACTTTGTCTAGCTGGGGTTTTACATGCCCTCGACCAACAATGTACCCCAGATATTTGGCTTCTCTCATGGCTATGGCACATTTCTCTGGGTTAGCTGTTAACCCTGCTGACCTTAATGAAGCTAAGACCGCCTCAACTTTGGCTAAATGTGATCCCCAGTCTGGGGTATAAATCACTATATCGTCCAAGTAAGCGGCTGCATAAGCTGTGTGAGGTCGTAGCAATTTATTCATGGCCCTTTGGAAGGTGGCAGGTGCCCCATGCAACCCAAAGGGTAGGACTTTATATTGATAGAGACCATCAGGGGTGGAAAATGCAGTCTTTGGCTTGGCCATGGAAGTCAGGGGAACTTGCCAATAACCCTTTGTTAGATCAAGGGTTGTTAAATAATTGCTACCAGCAAGATTTTCCACTAGTTCATCCACACGTGGCATCGGATAGGCATCAAACTGCGACATACTGTTTAGGCGCCTAAAGTCATTGCAGAACCTAATTGTCCCATTGGGTTTCGGGACAAGCACAATGGGACTAATCCATTCACTAGTGGACTCTTCAATCACATCTAACTGGAGCATCTTCTCAACCTCCTTTCTCACGTCCACCCGTCTGGCTTCTGGAATACGATACGGCTTCTGCTTTACAATGACTCCTGGCGCAGTGACAATGTCGTGTTCGATTAAGGTAGTACGCCTAGGAATGGAAGAGAAGACATCCCTGTTCCGGCGAATTATTTCTTCAGTCTGTTGTCTCTGCTGAATGGACAAAGCTGGCTCTATGGGCACTTCAGACTTTTCAATGGCAGTACTCACTACCTGAGGAGAGGTTTCCTCATCATGCCAAGGTTTAAGGAGGTTGACATGATATATTTGCTCCTCCCTTCTCCTACCTAACTGGCGGACCCTGTAATTGACAGGACCGACAGCCTCCAGAACTTCATATGGACCCTGCCAATGGGCGAAAATTTTGCTTTCCTGGGTGGGAGTCAGGACTAGGACCTTGTCCCCAGGCTTGAAAGATCGAACAGCAGCACTTTTATCATAACATTTTCTCTGTCGTTCCTGAGCCTCTTCTACATGTTGCTGCACAATGGGCCCTATCTTTCCTAGCCTCTCATACATTTGGGACACAAATTGTACCAGATTTGGCTCCCTGGGACCTTGCTGCTCCCACCCTTCTTTTAACATATCCAAAATTCCCCTGGGCTGTCTCCCAAACAATAACTCAAAGGGACTAAACCCTGTTGAAGCTTGAGGTACCTCACGGATGGCAAACATCAAATAGGGAATAAGAGTGTCCCAATCTTTTTTTTTCTTGAGCCACTGCTTTCCTGAGCATGTGCTTTAATGTGCGGTTAAAGTGTTCCACCAAGCCATTGTGAATGGTATACAGAGGTGTGAAGCGCCGTAACCCCTAGCAACTGGCACATGTCCTTCATCAGTTTAGACATGAAAGGAGTACCCTGATCTGTGGGTATTCCCAAGCGTGTAAACATCATTACAAGTTCCTTAGCTATGGTGCTGGACTTTATATTTCGTAGGGGAATTGCCTCTGGATACCTGGTTGCATAGTCAAGCACCACTAGTATATATTGGTGCCCACGTGCAGATTTTTCCAGTGGCCCCACAAGGTCCATAGCTATCCGTTCAAAGGGAACTTGTACTATTGGTATTGGAATGAGAGGTGCCCTGTACATGGGTTTGGGACAGGTTCTCTGACAAATGGGACAGGACCGGCAATACTTTTTCACTGCCATGTGTACACCGGGCCAGTAAAACCTAAGCAGAACTTGTTCCTGTGTTTTATCCTCCCCTAGGTGTCCCCCACAGACATGTGTATGTGCTGCTTTTAACACTAGGGTTACATGGACCTGAGGAACCATTAATTGTTCTACTTTATCCCCCTGTACAGTAGCAACTCTATGCAGGAAATTATTTTTAACAATAAAATATGGTATACCTTCTGCAGGCTGGGCGGCTTTCGCTACCCCATTTACCTCAGTCACACTTTTGAAGGCATGTTCCAAAGTGGCATCATTAAGTTGGTCTCGAGCATAGTCCTGCAGAGGAAACAAAATTGGTATTGCGGACCAGTCCGTATCCTCACTGACAGGAGAATAGTTAACAATCTTATACCAATATTTCTTTACTTCCTGCAGCCCCAAAAATTATGAAACCAGTCCGCTCTTGGAATGCGATTTTAACTCTGATTTATGGATTTATGGATCAAAAAAGTGCAAATAATGTTTCTAGCATTATATTAGTATAGAGTAGAATTATGTGAGACTGTTATAAGAAAATGACTTAATGAATTGAGAACTACATTGGTGCTATAGTCCAAAGCTTTATGAATTCACAGGAGCTAAGTAGTCTAGAAATCTGGGGGGAGGTGAGAGGTTGTTCTATGGATCCAAATTGGACAACCATCTCCCTGTCTCATTAAAGGTCCAGTTTACATATTGATTTTCTGTGTCTGTTTTCTGTAATCTACAAAACTATGCAAATATATCTCCTGCGTTCCCTTTAATTGCTTTCTCGGAACACACACTGGTTGAAATGTATGACATGCCAGATGCGTTATTATGGCCAAACATCAGCATTTTATGTATTTGATACCCTTATATGAAAAGGCAGAATTGTTAAGACTTGGAAGAAATGACACATGGCATTTGGTCTGTGGTCAAATTTAAGGTTTACTTAAAAGTACAATACTTCCATTACAAATAAACTCTATATAATACACTTTGTTTGACCTGCATTTATATGAGAATTGTGTTGGTTTCGTAATTTCAAGACATGCTTTAATTGGTTACGAAATTTTAAAACAAGAATGTCGATCCAGATACAAGTTTTTGATGGAACAAATAGGTTGCAATGCCTTCTTCATGCTCTAAACCAGGGTTGTCCAACCAGCGGCCCGCGGGCCACATGCGGCCCAGCACCCCTGTAAATGTGGCCCAGCAGTTGTGGCAAGGGGGCAGCGCTGTTAATGAAAAAAATATCCTGGAAAAAAAAAAAAAAAAAAAAATACTTACCTTGCGTTCACATCAGCTGGCGCTCCGGCTCCCTCCCTGGTCTCATCCTCCGTGCGGTGCTCGCAGTGAATGTCGGCGGTGACGTCATCACACCCGATGACTAACGTTGGCAATGTACAGTAAGGGTGTGCTGAGCCCATACCAAAGCAGATGTGGCCTCTTCAAGTCCTGTGTTTCGACTTCACCCATATCCTTTGCACCAACAACGTAAGTGCCGACTGACAGTGGTGACTGACATGGCATAGGCTTTGTTTTAAACTACTACACTAGCATAGGACTTGTGTATGCAAGTAAAATAGACTATAAAAAGGCATTGTATATATGCTACGTATCAGAAGCATCTTTATTTATGTATTTAGTACTTAATAAAAACAATTAAACTCATATTTTTGTTAATGATTATACTGTTAATTATTAATGTATTAATTTAGTTGTTGATTTATTTCATAGTATAATTTTTTTTATGCTTTTTTATGTGACTTTATATTGCACATATGCTTGTTTTATGTACTGCAGTCTGTTCTGTCTGTTTACATACGACAAGTACCGTTTAGGCAGAGCGCATTTACACCCAGATACAGAACGATTTGCATCTTAAGATCAGCATCGGTTTGAATACCTTCGGAACGCCTCTCAAGTACCATGCTTGTTTTGTAAAACTCAACTTGTGTTCAAGTTGTGTCCGAACGTGGATCCGGCTCTGGATATCCAAGTCAGGATACCTAAAGCTAGGTACACACTACATGGTTTTCGTCCAATAATCGGCTCAATCAACCGACATACGACCGCTCGTTCAAAAGTCGGGTCAGTGTGTGCAGTGACACGATGGTCGAAAATCTGCCCAAATGGACGATTGTCACCTCATTTGGTTGGTCGTACGGTTTAATATTTTCGTTCCAATCTCGTTTCCGCTGTGTAGTGTGTATAAACTTCCGACCGATCCACAACAGTGAGTACGAAATTACAATCATTGCTCACGACAACATGGCTGTAAAAAGTCACTAAAGGGACGTCCGCTCTTCCCATAATCGTTCTAAACAAGGCTAGTGTGTATGCAGTTCATGGACCGAGCAATCGGACCATCGATCGGATGTAAAATCGCTCGGCATAAAAAGTTGGTGGAAATTTCTGTAGTGTGTACCCAGCTTTAGAGAGGAGTCATCTGTTGTTGATTTAGTTTTATCACATTTTTGGCAGATAACTGACTGCGCTTTTTGATTGCACGTTAGGATTATAAATTAGAAATAGACAGGAAAGCGTTCTATAATGACACTTTTGTTTTCATAATTTTGGCCACTCATCAAGCTTCTGCCAATATTCCAGTAAATCATTATTACCATAGGGCAACTCAGATATGCTTCCACCATCCTATTAGCAAAAGCGCCTTGGCGTGGCGGATAGTTTAAACATACATTTGCAAATGTGTGCAACAAAGACTTTTGCATTTTTATCTACAATAGAAATGGCAGATCTGTTGCTGGCTATAGCAGTGTGCTGGGGGAAAAAATGTTGTGTGTATGTTCCTTGCAGGATAACCCCACCCTTTCAAGCACCTGTTATGGCCTATAAATTGATTTGAGCAGCTTCCACTTTTGTACAAAGTTCTACATTACAGAATTGGGTGGCTCTTTGTCCCCTGTTTCAAAAAACGTCATCATTATACCAACCAAAATAGATTTTGTGGATTGTTTAATAGACTTTCTCTTCCCTTGGGGCTTAAAGAAAAAAATTTAAAAATTGGTCTCGTTATATGGGACCAAACACCAGCAGCCTTTATTATTATTATTATTATTATTATTATTATTATCCTTAATTTATAAGACGCCACAAATGGTCCGCAGCGCCGTACATGAGATATACTGAAAACAGTGACCCATGACACAACATGATACAGAAAGAACAAAAATTTAAGAACAGAAAGCGCAAAAACACAAACAAAAGCACAAACACACAGGAAACATGATAATGCAAATCAAATTATATCTGGGACAATGTGTGAAAGTGATGGTAGAAATTAGTGAGAAATAGGCTGAAGCTTAAGAAAACAGGGCTAGAGAAGCAGGCCAAAAGGTACAGGGGGTGATGGAATAGTAGATGGAGCACACAAGGAATGAGGGCCCTGCTCCTGAGAGCTTACATCGTAAAGGAAAGGGGGAGACACAAATAGGGTGGTACTAACTGGGGGGAGAGAGCAGGGACAAGGGAGTTAGAAGGAAGACTGATAGACTTGAATAAAGAAATGAAACTTAATAAAGAAATGAGTCTTAAGGGCACGTTTGCAGCCTTTGAGAGTAGATTTGAAGGGGTTCAACAAGTCAAAAATGATGTTCAATTAGAAACCACCAATTTAACAGTATTCAAGGGATTTATTTGTTAAGATGATGAAGTACCAGAACAGGGCTTGTGTGGCCTGTTGATAAATCCAACCTAGATAGAAATATCTGAAGCATTGTGACTATGTTCTAATAACATTCTATATAAAACATAATTAGCATAGTAGCAAATGCCTCAGCTCAAGTTTATTCAGGGTGGTCATTCCCGTTTCACACATTCAGTATATGAAATCCTGTTATGGAGCACATAACAATGTCATCCAGTGTAAATAACAGCCCTTACTAGCACATGGTGTGAGAGCCTTAGGGCCATGTCTTTGAGAGTATAAATTCCTAGGTGTTAATGCTCACCTGCACTGCACCACGTCGGAGGTCTGCGTCTTCTGGATTTCAGAGGAATGCTGACTGTGGAGATTCTCAGAACCTTCAGATTAATTCTTATACAAGGTACAGCTGTTCCAGACGACATATCCATTCTAGACACACAGCAGGAAAAGCTTTACGAAGAGCTGTTATTCTTAGCCCTGAGAAACTTAGATGTGCTGTGGGTAGAAACGGGTGTCAAAATTTAAATACAGATGCATTTATTTTCTTGGGTTTAACTATATATAATATAGATATGTAAGAGAGGTCTGGGAAAGACTGTTATCTTATTGTTGGTCCACCAGCAATGGCTGGACACTGGGCGAACTATCGTGACCTATTCATGTTTCATCAGTTGCCCTGGAAGTTTCTTTTGCCCAGTTGCTCGGAAGGACCTAGCTATCGTGAAGCAACAGGGTGAGGAGGAGAAGGGTGATTCTGTGAGAAATGAAATGCTACTATACCCCAACATTGAACAAAATGTCCGTTTAGAAACGGAAATAGTAAAATACTACCTCCATGCTCCATTACAGATAGCTGATTGCTCCTCATCTGTGGGACAGTGGCCTGATTAGATCTAATGCAGGTGAAAGAGTTGATTTTGCAGCCATCGTCACTGGGCATGAATCAAGCAATCCACACTGCACTTCTACAGAGCAAGTCTACAAATCTGTTAATCAAACTCTATCTGTTCTGTTAAAGAGGTACCTTTCTCTTAACATGGCGACCTGCTGCAGAGGCATGAAAGACAGCATGGTGGATATATTTAGGTATATTTAAACGCTCCAGTTATTTCATGATTATTACGTTGCTCAGCAATACACTGCTATGTATTAATGTCAATTAGGGGCTTTGCTCTTTAAAGTGAAAAGAAAAGAGAACTGGTTAAGTTGTAAGGAGAAAGAAAAGGGGAGATGATGGAGGTAAGAGAAAAAAAAGATGAAGGGCCTGATTTATTAAGGATCTTAACTTGAGAAACTTCTTATTTCAGTCTTCTGGACAAAACCATGTTACAATGCAAGGGGTGCAATTTAGTGTTCTGTTTTGCACACAAGTTAAATACTGACTGTTTTTTCATGCAACACACAAATATCAACTTTAAATTTCAGTGTGCAAATAAGCTATCAAGTATTTGTGTGCTACATGAAAAAACAGTCAGTATTTAACTTATGTGCAAAACAGAATACTAATTTGCACCCCTTGCATTGTAACATGGTTTTGTCCAGAAGACTGAAATAAGAAGTTTCTCAAGTTAAGAATGAATCAGGCCAGAGATTACTGGGAATAAAAGGGAACATAGAGGAGAATATAAGAGTGACCATGGGAGATAATCAGTGGCGGTAAGAGCGATGGAAGTGAGAGAATGTCAGGAGATAGAAGAGACATATAATTAGGAGGAATGAACAGGAAATAGTGGTAATGGAATATGGGAAATCAGGGGAGGAGTAAGATAAACAAAACACTTGAAAGAAGTATAAAACATAGTAAAATACCCCCAAAAAATGCCTTTTTCCCCAGCTGACTGCTGGCATAATAAAATGCTGTGCTGTAAGTATCACAATTCCTGTGTAAACACATCAAAACATGTAATCTGCTCCCCTCATTCCTGGTACTATACACACAAGAGGAGGGGTCGAGAGTGTAACGGGGAAATGACAGGACTGAGAGAGCAGGGGTAAGTGAGGGGTGAGACGAAATAAGGTAAAATGACTGAGCTAGTGTCGTTTCATGTAACAGCAGCTTACAAGCTGTAAATAATCTCTTGTATGCTTATGTAGAATGTTACAATTAAGTGAAAGATAATATAACAACAACACACTGCAGTTGCGTGCCTATGAGGAACAGAGGTGCAGGTGTGGCAGTCACCCAAAAACATCTTTGCTGATATGTTTTTCTTGGAATTTCGGGGAGAATAATTTTAGAAGGACAGGTTGATATGCTGCAGATGGAAAACTGATCTCTTGTTACAAGAAAATGAGCTTGTTCTTTCACTGACCTCTTACAGAGCCTCTACTGATACACCAGCTTGTTTCTAAATCGCAGGATTCTTTTCACTTTGTTCTCTATTAATATGTGTGAGTAATAAACACGATTCTCTGAATGCACCGGTTTGCCGCACGTTTGTTTTGAAATACTTTAACCATGGTCAGCTCCCAGTCATGTCATCTCTGTGCATTGTATATTTATTTCAATCCACAATTGGCTCTGAGTCATAATGGCGTTCATTGAAAATGAACAACTCTAATATAAAGGCATTGGCGATAAACTCAGAATCAAGCAATGTTTGTAAGCCAGAATTCTTTAGTGCAAGTTTCACGAGGAAAAGAGCATCATCATCATCAACAGCCACTAATTCGGCAGCGCTGTACAGAGAACTCACTCACATCAGTCCCTGCCTCACTGGAACTTACAGTCTAAATTCCCTAACATACAGACACAGACAGAGAGAGAGACACTAGGGTCAATTTTGATAGCAGCCTCTTAACCTATTAGTATGTTTTTAGAGTGTGGGAGGAAACCGGAGCACCCGGAGGAAACCCACGCAAACACAGGGAGAACATACAAACTCCTCACAGATAAGGTCAGGAATTGAACTCTTGACCCCAGTGCTGTGAGGCAGAAGTGCTAACCACTAAGCCACCATACTGTATAGCAGTATATTAAATTCGGCTGAAGGCATTAAAAACACAGTGCCAATTGCATTAAGGACAGTGACAATGTCCACTCACTCCCATGATTAATTTAATACAAAAATATGTGAGTATTTTAAGAGAAAAGTTCATGAATTAGCTGGCTCTAAAGTCAAAATAAGTCACCAACAATCTCCTTTTGTTGTGCTAAGGCAATAAAAGAGTTTCAGGGTTCCATTCCCAGTAATCCAGGTTCATCAGGAGTTACTGGGACAATAATCAGAGAAAAAGATCTCCTGTGGTGAAAATTAAGGCTTAGAGAAAACATGATGCATGGGCACGCTGGCATTCTGGGCAGTTGCCTGGGGCTCCCACGACCATAGGGACCACATGGGCTTGCCAACTTTTCAGTATATTATTCCAGAAGATTTATTCAACCTTCATACCCTCTTTATTAAAATGTTTAGGTGGACTAATCACCTCAGTATCAGCTGTTATCTGTGCATGCAGTCATGCTGCTGCACATATATATCTTGAGCTTGACAAAAACAACGTACACATAATAATTGCACAAAAGCAAGTCAAAATCAACACACATCATTTTTATTGAAGCCGTAAAGCTATAATAAAGTTCTTCTAATATTTTTAACAGTCCTTGTCAGTTGCCTCCCCCTGCTCGCTTATAAATGTAAATAATGAAAGAAATGGAACAGAGCACAATGAAGTTTGAAGGCTATGACAGTGACTTTGTGAGTGGTTGTGTAGGTAGGGCCCCAGTCAGGGGCAGACCTAGACTTTATGTTTAGGGAGGGGCGATTTTGCATAATCACACCCCTCCTTTACTCTGATTGGCTGGCCCGCGTTTAGCCCCGCCTTCCGCTTGCGATTGGCCCTGATTCCTAGCGTTTTGATCGGCGGCTGGAACTTATTTTAAAGGTAGGCTTTTTGCTGCTAGGGGGGGCAAATGCCCCGATCGCTCCCCCCTGGATCTGCCACTGGCCCCAGTCTACTGCTGTGCCCGGGTGCCTATAATGCTGTTAAGACGGCACTGTCCACTTGACGCCAATTCAAGTGAGTAGATTTCTCCTTGTACAGTTCAGCATTAGGAAGAAATATATACTGCATAGTACAGACCTGTAAATGTGCACAGCTCAAACATATGACACACCATTTACCAAAATAGATCATCACGTGACCCCCATAGGTCTGCGTGCGGGCAACTACCTCACCTCTCTTGCAGATGATAAATCATCAGCAGGTGCTGTCATTTAGTTATGAACGACAACATTAGGATCACACCTTTCCACGGGGCAGTGGATGGAAACTGTAAAGCGAAGGCCCCCAAACAGTGAAATGTGTAACAGCGGTGGTGTTTATAATAATAACTAATAATAGCGAGACTGTGCTTAAGTCCTACAAGTAGAAATGATAAATTGTCTCTCCAGATGTTTTTAAAAGAAAAGCAACATCAGGAGACTCAACACAGTGGAACAGGAGCCGCGTTTAAGTAACTATAGGCGTCCTGGGGGGACCAGGAAACCGAAAGGCTAAATGTGGAACATAAGGGCTAGTAAGAGACTGGGAAGGTTGTCCAGACCTTAGAGGAATGACATGACGATATCTGGATCACTGAGGTTCTCAGTGCGGCTGCTGTTTTGTGACAGGACAGATCCCGGTGGGTGGGTTTGAACTTAGCCTGGAGTGAGTTTGCAAGGGGTATAAACATTTTGCAAGGAGGTGGAGTCATTACAAGTGGTAAATGGCAGATTGACAGCTGCATTGTAGTAGTCCAGTACAATAATAACGTCTTGTATCCCTTAACCCGCAGTGTCCTTCAGTTTGTAATTCCAGTACTTTGTTAAACAGAATTCAGCTGACACCTTATTATTTATCTAGAACTGTATATTGTAAAGCTACCAAAATGCAAGAAATCTAATAAGACCTCAAACCAAAAGAACGCAGCAAAACCCCCATATATGTTTCATAAGTATTTTGCTTTTGGACCGTGTCCTGCTACAGTCAAATTTTGAAGTGACTAAACAGATAACGATTAACAAAAGTTACAAGAAAGAAAAAAAAAAAAACATTCTAAACTAAACATAGAAGCGAAATATTCTTACCGGCATCCACAGCCAGATATTATGCTTTATATTAACCTCACAGCTCGCTTGAAATCCCATTCTCCAAAGAACTATTCATATAGTGTTCAAGATAAATAAATCATTTGTTATTGCATGTTTGACAAATTGCTTTTGGTTAGCACTTACTCTAAAATACATTTGCAACAGACCGTGCCATAAGAGAGGAGAAGGCCCCCCACACATAGTATACATAGTAAGGGGGCATTTACCATTTCCAATGTCATTTCTACTAATACATTTTGATGGTAATAGCATTCTTGAGGTTTAATGTTATTTTTATACCTATAATCATATATACATGTATGAAAACACGAGGTGCCCTGTGGATCTTAAGTCCACTTGACGTCTACATCATGGTAGCATTGCTGTCAGGCAGTACTAGAGCCTGGGGTTTAGGACCGAATCAGGTTGCTATCTCCGTGAAGTTTGTTGGCTGATTCATCACGGCACGCATACTGAGCGCAACCTCCGTTTGTTTTAAAACGCACGTAAATTGGCTGTGCATACTCCCAAAGTCAACAAGGATACGTTTGCTAATGAATACGGAGGCCAGGGACGAACCTAGAATTTTTCATAGTCACGACCCTCAGTCATTCTGATTGGTGGACCCGACTGGCACCGCCCCCTTCTTTTTCCGATGATCGGACATCTCAGCAGCAATTTTAAGGTATGAAGATTGATTTTAGGGGGGGGCGATTGTCCCTATCGCCCCTTCTGGATCCGCCAGTGACAGGGCCAGATAGCAAAGAGAAAAAGAAGAAGGCTGGGTATATTGGTGCACTTTATAGTCTGGCTACATGATAGTTAATTTGCCTTGTACACCCTGATATTGATAAAATAAAAAATACATTTTATTAGTAACAATGTTAAAATTATGAATCAATAAAAGCAAATTTGTGAATAATGTGTGAAAATAAAGTGATTTTAAAATACTGTGCGTGACTCCAAAATCTTTCCTTTTCACTTGGAGGAAGCAAATTGGATATTCTCCTTAGTATTTAGTTAATTGGTTGATCTCTTATACCTGCAGTTTGGCACAAAGGGCCTGATTCATTAAGGATCTTAACTTAAGTAACTTCTTATTTCAGTCTCCTGGACAAAACCATGTTACAATGCAAGGGGTGCAAATTAGTTTTCTGTTTTGCACATAAGTTAAATACTGACTGTTTTTTCATGTAGCACACAAATACTTGATAGCTTATTTGTACACTGAAATTTAAAGTTGATATTCGTGTGCTACATGAAAAAACTGATAGTATTTAACTTATGTGCAAAACAGAAAACTAATTTGCACCCCTTGCATTGTAACATGGTTTTGTCCAGGAGACTGAAGTAAGAAGTTTCTTAAGTTAAGATCCTTAATGAATCAGGCCCAAAGTTATTAAAGCAGTTGCTGATTGAAACACACACGGCTAAACTGACTATTATTACTAGAATTGTAGGTGCCCACTGTTAGCAAAAATCGTGTCTCCGTCTACACAGATGCAGTCTGATCCTCATTCAGTTGCAGCAGCTAGTTTGCCAACGCATGCAGCTTGTAAACAGACAGGTTGGTGATGGGGGTGATTTGCTATCTTCTTACTAGAATCTGACTTGGGGTTTCTGCAGTATTACCTATTGTTTAAATCTCAATAGTCATAATCCCATTGCTTCCTATTCCCATCATGATTAAGAGTAATGGGTATGTCACACACAGTAAACGCAGACGCGCATTTCGCTGTATGTAGCTTCCTCCAGGTCTCAGGAGCAGGTCTTTCTACTACACAAGACGCTGCAGGATAAGTCTAATAAGTATTTGGATCATACATTTGCAAAGGAACACACAGATAAAATGAAACCTGTTCATTTAGTGTCATTTGATAATAATATAGGCATTAATGACAAAACAGTTAAAAAAAAGGAAAAAGATTTTTTTTTTATATTTTTCTTTCTTCCGTGAAATATATTTATTAGAATGATCTTAATGTCTACTGAACATAAAATACATTTTTTCTGCATTGTATACTAGCTACCAGAAATGTATACTAGCCACCAGAATTAGATTCTGCATACTAGCTACCAGAAATTATACAAGCCACCAGAATTAGGTTCTGCATTGTATACTAGATACCACTAATGTATACTAGCCACCAGAATTAGGTTCTGCATTGTATACTAGCTACCAGAAATTATACTAGCCATCAGAGTTAGGTTCTGCATTGTATACTAGATACCACTAATGTATACTAGCCACCAGAATTAGGTTCTGCATTGTATGCTAGCTACCAGAAATGTACACTTGCCACCAGAATTTTAGTGGGGCTGCATTGTGTTTGTCAACAGAATGGGATTCTATATTGTTTACTAGCCCTCAAAATGGAGAAGGTTAGTATTGCATACTAGCCACTGAACTGTCTTCTTCATCTCATAGGGTTTACTTTATTCTGTAGCCAGCTGATTGGGCTCTACTTTATATGTTGACCTGAGTAATATGTTGGTTGCCATGTTTGTGGGCAGGTGCTTCTCTCCTAAAGCATAGTGACTGACATGGGGTACGGCCAATGATGTACCAGCAACTCAATTATTGCAGTCTCATTTGAACTGCTGCAGTGGAATGTCATCGTAACACTGAACACTATAGTTTACATTATTAGTCCATAACTAAACATTTATTATTGTGCAGACAATAGGTCCTTTCAAACAACTTTCTGATTGGTTGATGTGTCATCCTTTGTTTTATTTACTCTAGCTCTGTCTATCTTTTTCAGCCACGTCTTTATATAAACAGGCCAAATTGTTTATGTCCATTGGCCTGAGATATGACAGGCTCTGCTATCTGCTATATTCCAGACAGCAGTTTTGTCATGTTAGAGGGTAACGACATTAAGCAACTCGCAGAAGGACTTGGGCAGCCCAATTGGTAACTTACACATGAAGGTAGAAACTATTTTTAATTTAAAAAAAAATTAAATGGGTAGAACTCAATAGCAATGATTATCATTATTTATTTATATAGCGCCTATCATATTACGCAGCGCTGTGCAGAGAATATTTATCATTCACAGCAGTCCCTGCCCCATTGGAGCTTACAGTCTGAATTACCCAACACAATTACGTTATCTCAGAAGTTAATTAAAGCTACCAGTATGTCTTTGGAGAGTGGGAGGAAACCAGAGCACCAGGTTGAAACCCACACAGACATGGGGAGAACATACAAACTCCACACAGATAAGGCCCTGGTCGGAATCGAACTCATAACCCCAGCACTGTGAGATAGCAATGCTAACCAGTGTGCCGCTGTGATTTTATTATACATTCAATTCATTTTTCAGTATTTCTTGTGTTTCTATATCTGTTTGGTAAAGCACAGTTTTCTGTTTTGTACTACTATGGGAAGAAAGCCTTGGTAACCTTTTGTTGTCAATGTGCCAGTGATGCCCAAATGACTAGTTGGGCTTGGCTGACGTTTTTTTTCAATATATCTTTCTCATAACTGTTTCAGGTCTCTGTCATGCAATCCCCTGAACAACTTCTTCATTGCATGGTTTGCGGCTGTCTCAAACGTTCCTGTATTTGTCCCCTGGTTTTATTAACAAACTTCGAATTTCCCACGTCCCGTTGTGTTTAATATGCTTGGTGGTGCCCCTGGACAACTGGTCCTCATTTAAATCTCAAACTAGTTTGAGGCATCTTGGAATTATGAAAAAAAAGGATAAAATGTATTTATAGTTTAATATGGAAGGAAGACTCTCGACGCAAGATGATGTAAGTGATATAAATCTGTCATAGATTATGCCATCCATCCTTGTTAACTTAAAGTCTATTTTAATAGGATGGTTATTACAGTAAGAAGTAACAGTAAGTTTTTTGTTTTTTCTACAGTATTTAATATTTATTTTGTATGATATCAGTGACCTAGCTAAATGTGCTTGCTATTAAATGTGAAATGTATAAATATAAAATAAGAGCCAGGGTCTGTGTGGCTGGCTTTTCTATCCATCTAGGCCCCCACCCTTATGTCTGTACCCATTGTCTGGCTTTCCTTTGTCCCATGCCCCCCTTCCTTATAGTCTGCTATAAGAAGCTTCCACATGATTATTGTGGGAGTGACACTATCACTGTATACTGTTCCTGCAATAGTTGTTAAAGTCTTGTATTTCCATACATCTGGCGCTGCGGTTGATGAAATGGGACAGTTCCTGAAGCGTTGGGCCCTTTTGCAGATGCAATTACCTTTATCACTAGTGCTATGTCATTCGGTGGTAGCCAGCATATCGATGCTGAGTACACCAACAAGACTTACCCTGACATGTTCAGTCCGGAAGGCTGCTTCCCAACGATGATCCATGATGACTCTTCTGTGTACCCACTTCAACCAATCCTGTCGGGAAGCAGCCGTCCGGACTGAACATGTCGGGGTAAGTCTTGTCGGTGTATTCAGCACCAATATGCCGTACCCCACCCCCATTCAGTGAGGGTGGGGTATGGCATTGTCCCAATTATCCTTGCTGATAATACACCTCCTAATAAGACCCATTGCCTCTCAAATTTCAGCAATTATGAGTAGAACAGGCACAGGGAAAGATAACTCTACATAGACACTGTAAAGAAGATATTCCAATACAGACTTATCACCTTTTGTCAGACCCAGCTTCCATTTAGGAAGAAGAAATGTTGGAGGACCATCCTGCTCTTATCTCTGTGTGTGCTGATTAGATGCCCATGGCGTCTGCTGAATCATGTGCCAGCTTGCTTAAAGGGGGTGGATACGCATGGCCTGGCCATTCAACAACTCTTAGCTGAGTATAGTGTCCCATGATTGGACCTAAGCCTTTTGTGTTTGCCACACAACGCACCTTGGCATGCCTTCATAAACCAGCTATGCCCGCTGCTTCTGAAAGCAGCCTCCATAAATACTGCAATGCTGCCAGGGGATCTCCTTACCCTCCTTCGGCACACATTTTGAATTTTCCAATGGGCTTTGGTCCTTCGGATAAGTGGTTGTCTTCACTGTGTGTGCCAGCAGCTACATCTTACAGATTGCCCAAGGCCAATTAACTTTTTCCCCTCTTAACAACGTTTCCCTACTATAACTGTAAACTGTTAAGGTGTTCTGATTTAGAAAAGGGGTTTCGGTGTAAGTCTATGTGTCTCTGGTCGTGCGTTTGTGCCGCAGTAAATGCTATGGAAAAGAACGAAAATGTTTAACATCGTTTTGAGTATAAAATCAGCATGCAGGAATAGTAGCCAACAGTATGAAAGGCTGAGGTACCCCCATCTCGGTTTGTGAATTTCTGCAGAAACGAGGAGCTGTAATTTCACACAATCCGGGCACATACGCACGCAAGATGTGCTCGAAAGTAGATCACCGAAGAAAGGACTTGGCTACCCTATATGCATGTCATTGTGGGCAGCACGGTGGCTAAGTGGTTAGCACTTCTGCCTCACAGCACTGGGGTCATGAGTTCAATTCCCGACCATGGCCTTATCTGTGTGGAGTTTGTATGTTCTCCCCATGTTTGCGTGGGTTTCCTCCCACATTCCAAAAACATACTAGTAGGTTAATTGGCTGCTATTAAATTGAGCCTAGTCAGTCTCTGTCTGTTTGTGTGTATGTTAGGGAATTTAGACTGTAAGCTCCAATGGGGCAGGGACTGATGTGAGTGAGTTCTCTGTACAGCGCTGTGGAATTATTGGCGCTTTATAAATAAATGATGATGATGACGATTGTGGCAAAATATGACATCATCACTAATGATACAGTATTGAACCAATGATAATCTCCTAATCTGACCACTCTAACCAATAGTAAGACAGTGTTTAACAGGGATTAGCACATCAGGCATGCTGTAGCCTTGAAGTAGCATATTTTAGCATAAACGTGGGTGCACAGCATAAATCACCGTTATAAATCATCGTTCTAAATCACTGCTACACTTCTGTCATGCTATGTTTTCAGCTATCACTCCTGTCGGTCTAAAGTTTCAAATTTACTGCTGGTAATATTTTATGCAGGCTACAACAAAATGGAAACCTAAAGTATATCCAACGCATACACACAGTGATGGCAGCCATTTTATGTTCTGAACTAATATTCAGCCTATCAGCGCCTCGGTCATTAGTTTTTAGTGAATTGATAGGCTGCATTAACATGAACATTGACTCAGCCCACAATATGGCCGTCTCCTGAATTTAGTCAAGCTGTTTAGTTTCCAACAAGTAGATTATTGTGTACATGTGTGCTGAAAATGTTATTATGAATAACAATGTTTAGGCCAAAGGGAATTTTAGAGGTTTTGGATCATGCAAACAGCTTCCTTGTTTTATAATACAGACAAGAAGAACCCTTTGGCTAAACAGCCTCTTATCTCATTTATTTGTGTCTGCATGTGTTTCATGTTCAGTTCCAAGTTGTGTTGAAAAGAAGCTATTCTCTGAGCCCTGCCAGAAGTGAAGAAGTAAATTGCACTTAGACAATGTTTTATTTCATTTTATTTGTATCTTCTATATGAGTTGTTGCATTTTCTTCGCTATTACTCCTGAATTCTGAAAGGCCGGGAGATTTATTAAGTATTATACACTCGGAATAGAAAGGTTGCTTTAGGTAATTTAAAACACGTTAACAGTAGACATAAAATAAAATAACACACTTGGTGTTAAACATATTAGTTATGTTTACATTAAGTATTATTCAATTTTTATAAAGTGATGTGGAGATGTTGCACAGATGGATAAACACAGTTAGTGAAAATATATTATCTGTCATTGAGATACTCAAAGCCTGGGTCCTGCCTATGTTAGTTTATATCCTGATGCATTCCGAAAAGGAGACTGTGCTCAAGTGACCTTTTGTTGTAAAGAATCACACCTATTGGCTGAGTAATTGCTCCATCTTTGCAAAGGACCTGTTGAAATTGGAGTTGTGGTGGAATGCACCGTGCTGCTCTACTGAACCTGTCTTGCATTTAAAGGAGAACTATCTTGAACTTTTAATTTACAGGATAACTCCCCCAAAAAGCCATTTTCTCTGGAGTCCCCTATGGACTGTATTGGGATGCTATCCTTACCGGATTTTGGGGAACCCACTAGGTTAAAGTTTAACTTATTAAACTCCAATCAAAATAGAAATTTCAGTTTTGCATAGAATTATCTTTATGATCTCATCCTTCTTTCCTCGCACTCTGCATTGTATTGGTGAATTAGGTAGGTCTCTATAAGAACTTGGGAGGTGTAAAATGATATATCAGAGACTATAACCCTTCACAAATTTCCTGAGCTCTAAGAAGCAGGTTATGCCTCTGATATATCTCTCAACCTGTAACCAACAATGAATTGCTGACACAAAGGCTGACTATTGTAACCTCCTTCTCACTGGTCTTCTTCGCTCTCGCACTTCTGATCTTCAATCCATATAGAATGCTGCCGCTAGGCTCATCTTCCTCTCCCACCGCACCTCTTTCGCTTCTCCTCTGAGTAAATCCCTTCATTGGCTGTACATTTCAGAATTCAGTTCCAGCTCCTTACCCTCACTTACAAAGCCCTTACCATCACTTCTCCCCCTTACATCTCTGACCTTGTCTCAAGGTACATACCTACCCGGCCACTCTGCTCCGCCTCAATTCACCCCTCATTACCTCCTCCCATGCTCGCCTTCAAGACTTCTGCCATGCTGCCCCTAATCTTCGGAACTCAATATCCCGTCTGACTCGACTTTCCCCCAACCTTTAGTCCTTGAAGCGCTCACTCAAAACTCACTGTCACGGGCACTAGGAGTCTTTACCCAGGGATCACCAGATGGTAGGCTTACCAGAGCAATGTAGATGGTAATAGGGTACTCTGGTAGCTGGGTGATCACGGAACATGAAATGATGGCCGATGAGATGCTCAGGAAAGTCTATGACTAGCAACACTGGTAATAATAAGGTAATAATACACAAGGAACTGTATGGACAAGGACACGTGAAGGTAGTCAGTGGTCTGCGATAGCAAGTTGTACCACTGCTATAGTGAGGAGGAATGTCCAACAGAAACAAGGAGGTGATGAGAGTCAGCGGTCTGCGGGTAGCAAGTTGTACCGCTGTCTGAGTGAAGGAATGGAATCCAAGTGGAGGTATCCAGGTAGTCAGTGGTCTGCGGTAGCAAGTTGTACCACTGCTATGTGAGAGGATAATGGAACAGGTGATACCGGAAACAGGGATCAGTGGTCTGACATCAGCAAGTTGTACCACTGAATATATATGTGAGGAGGTGCACGGGGAAAGACTGCAACACAGGGTATACACAGGCACCTTATACACGATCCACAGTAATATGCACAATATAGATATATATATATATAAATGACTGAGCAGGTCTGCAATCTATAAAGTCTCTTGAAATAGTCCAGCACAATGATAACACAGTCAATGATGGCAATAGACTCAGCGGATAGCAGACTCCAGAGAGAACCAAACACAGTCCAGCAAGATATGCAATACACAGCACAGTCAATGAGAAGTATGCATACCGTGGTTCAGCAGTAGCAGTCAGATGGATTGCAGCGGTACCTGAGCGGCTGGAGGCCGACTGGATAGAAAGTCCCAGGATAGGTGAGGCAGCGGTCTAGCAGGTGCAGCGCACAGGTGAGTAGACCAACAGGTACACGAATCCACAGGAGTCAGCAACACGTGGAACTGGACTCATAAGGGACCCAGGAGAATGGAGATGATCCAGCAGAGGGTAGTAGCAGAGATACACATCCAATGCTGACAGGAGGGTAGAGACCAGTGGAACACGTGAAGGCGTGGAGAGTGGATCAGCAGGAGATGGACGATAGCGCTGACCACAGCAGCAGGACTCAGCGGCACACGGAGGTAACCAGTAGCAACCACAGGAACCAACAGCGATGGGTAACCGGAGTGCAGCGCAGGGCAGGAGCTGTTGATCATGAAGTGTAGCAGATGGTAATGAAAGCGGCAGTCTCGAGGAAGCACAGCAAAGATGAGATGAGGCTGTAGTGCACGGAGGCAGCGGATAGTAATCAGCTGGCAGCCACGATGATGAACACAGGCGAGTTGCAGCAGGAGACTGTAGTGCACGGAGGCAGCGGATAGGAATCAGCTGGCAGTCACGATGATGAACACAGGCGAGTTGCAGCAGGAGACTGTAGTGCACGGAGGCAGCGGATAGGAATCAGCTGGCAGTCACGATGATGAACACAAGCGAGTTGCAGCAGGAGACTGTAGTGCACGGAGGCAGCGGATAGGAATCAGCAAACAAACAGATGAGAGGCAGGTGAGTAAAGTAAAAGCTGGAGTGCACGGAGGCAGCGGATAGCAATGAGCAAACAGTCACATTGATATAATGTTGAAGTGGTTTAGAAGACTGTAGTGCACGGAGGCAGCGGATAGGAATCAGCAACAGTCCAATAGATATACAATAGCGATGAAGTGGTATAGAAGACTGTAGTGCACGGAGGCAGCGGATAGGAATCAGCAAACAGTCACAATGATACAGTTGATGGTAGAAGTGGTATGGGAACCACAGTAGTAGAAGTGGTTTGGAAACCACAGGAATAGAAGTGGTTTGGAAACCACAGGAATCAGCAGCGCTGAATACACGAGGAATACAGGAACACCTTCAGAGACTCATGAGGAATGAGACTCCAAGATCAGGCAACGTGGTGTTGACCACAGGTGCTTAATATAGGGAGTGTTGCCTGATCTGCCAATTGAGTTAAAGGGGTATACACTGAAGTATAGAAAAGGGCTGCGCATGCGCAGACCCTCAGGATGGTGGACGGCCACGGTTCCTAAATGTCCGGGAAGAGGCACTCACGGTCCGGTGAGTGACAGTACCCCCCCTTTTAAAGGTGGGCACAGAACGCCTGGAACCGGGCTTGTCCGGATTTTTGGAGTAAAACTTCTTCAAAAGGGCAGGAGCATTAAGATCTTCAGCTTTGATCCAAGAGCGCTCCTCAGGACCAAAGCCCTTCCAATGAACGAGGAAGTGGAGGACTCCTCGCGAAATTTTTGCATCTAGTACCTCGGTAATCTCAAAATCCTCCTCCTGATGAACTTGAAGTGGCTGCGGAGCTGAGGGAGGAGTTGAGAAACGGTTGATAATGAGAGGTTTGAGCAAGGATACATGGAAGGCATTAGAAATCCGAAGACTCTTAGGAAGAAGGAGTTTCACACATACTGGATTGATAACTTGAATGATCCTATATGGACCAATAAAACGAGGGGCGAATTTCATGGATGGAACCTTCAAACGAATATTTCTTGTGGATAACCAGACACGATCTCCAATTTTTAGTGGTGGAATAGCCCGCCTCTTCTTATCAGCGAAAGATTTATATTTGACAGATGTCTTCTTTAAACAGGTTCTGACCTGAGACCAGATATTTTTAAAGGTCTGACAAACAGTTTCCACTGCAGGAACTTGGGTGGGCGGGAGGGCAGGAAATTCCGGAAAAGACGGATGGTGACCGTAGACCACAAAAAATGGAGTTTTGGATGATGACTCATGGTACATGTTGTTATGGGCGAACTCAGCCCACGGGAGTAACTCTACCCAGTTGTCTTGATTGGCTGATGAAAATATCCTTATAAAAGTCTCAAGATCTTGATTGACACGTTCGGTTTGTCCATTGGATTGCGGATGGTAAGAAGATGAGAGTGCTAGTCGTATGCCCAAGGTTTTACAAAGGGCTCGCCAGAATCTGGACACGAATTGTACTCCTCTATCAGACACAATCTCAGATGGACATCCATGGATACGGAAGATCTCTTTAATGAAATGTTCAGCCAGGATAGACGAGGAAGGCAAACCAGACAGAGGGATGAAATGAGCCATCTTCGAAAATCTGTCCACTACCACCCAAATAGTGTTATGGTTCTTACTAGGTGGTAAGTCAGTAACGAAATCCATACTAATATGGGTCCATGGTTTGGACGGAATGGGTAGTGGTCGCAGCAACCCTGCTGGGGTTCTGCGGGAGGATTTGAATTGCGAACATAATTCACAGGAAGCAATGAACTCTTTGACGTCTCTCCTCATAGAAGGCCACCAGTAACTTCGAGAGAGGATCTCAAAAGTCTTGTGTTCACCGGCGTGTCCAGAAAAACGAGAGGCATGGAACCACGAAAGAATTTTCCTCCTTAGTATAGGAGGCACAAGGGTCTTCCCAAATGGTAGCGTTCTGGTGGATGAAGCAGCCAGTGAGATACATTTGGGGTCTAGAATGGTATGGTTGGAAACCTCTTCTATATCAGAGGACGTAACAAAGGCTCTAGATAAGGCATCAGCTTTTTTGTTCTTGGCAGCTGGTTTGAAGGTAATTATTAGTTCAAAACGGGAAAAGAAAAGAGACCATCTTGCTTGACGAGGATTCAAGCATTGGGCAGACTGGAGATATGACAAGTTCTTATGATCCGTGAAGATCGTCACCGGATGGCGAGCTCCCTCCAACAAGTATCTCCATTCCTCTAATGCGGCTTTGATAGCCAGTAATTCCTTGTCCCCGATGGTATAATTCTTCTCTGCGGGTAGGAGACCCCAAGAATAGAAGGCACAAGGGTGGAATTTTTGCTGTTCTGAGCGTTGGGAGAGAATAGCTCCTAAGCCCACATTAGAGGCATCTACTTCTAGGAAGAAGGGGAGTGTCACATCAGGCTGTCGAAGGATTGGAGCCGAAGAGAAGGACTCTTTTAATGTTTGAAAGGCTTGAATAGCCTCAGTAGACCATTGCTTAGGATTAGCCCCTTTTCGAGTCAGGGCCACAATAGGAGATGCAATGGAAGAAAAGTCTTGAATGAAGCGTCTATAGTAATTGGCAAAACCTAAAAAACGCTGGATCGCACGAAGAGTAGTTGGCTGGGGCCAATGTAGTACAGCATTTACTTTGTCAGGATCCATCTTCAGGCCAACTCCGGAAACTATATACCCCAAGAATGGAATCTGGGGTAATTCGAATGAACATTTTTCTAATTTACAGAACAATGAATTTTTCCGTAGCCTGGAGAGGACTTCTGCCACATGTTGGTGGTGAGAAGGCAGGTCCTGTGAAAAAATCAATATGTCGTCCAGGTAGACGACGACACATACATATAATAAGTCCCGAAAAATCTCATTGATGAAGCCCTGAAAGACAGCGGGGGCATTACATAGCCCGAAAGGCATTACCAGATATTCGTAATGCCCGTCTCTGGTGTTAAACGCTGTCTTCCATTCATCACCGGAACGGATTCTGATTAAATTGTAGGCACCACGAAGATCCAACTTAGTAAAAATACGGGCTCCCTTAATGCGGTCAAATAGCTCAGTGATCAACGGAATGGGGTACCGATTCTTGATAGTAATGGCATTGAGTCCACGAAAATCTATACAAGGGCGTAATGATCCATCCTTCTTTTTGACAAAGAAGAACCCAGCTCCAGCGGGCGAGGTGGAAGGTCGAATGAACCCACGCTGGAGGTTCTCCCGTATATATTCAGATGTAGCTTGAGTTTCAGGTAACGAGAGTGGATAGACCCGGCCCCTGGGAGGAGTCTTGCCAGGAAGAAGGTCAATCGGACAATCCCAAGAACGATGAGGAGGAAGACGTTCAGACTGAGCTTTATCAAAAACATCGGTAAATGAAGCATATTGAGGAGGGAGTCCCGGTGAAATAGCTGAGATGGAAGCTTGCTGTACCTTGAGAGGAATGACTTGGGAAAGGCAATGATGGTGACATTCAGACCCCCAAGACGTGACTTGAGGGGTGCGCCAGTCAATCTGGGGAGAGTGACACTGAAGCCATGGAAGGCCTAGGACAATCGGACTTGTCGTAACAGGAAGAATTAAAAACGATATCTCTTCATGATGCAGAGCACCAATCTGAAGGGTTACTGGAGACGTACTCTGGGTGATGAGACCGTTGATGAGACGTGATCCATCGATAGCCGTCACAGTAATGGGAGTTTTTAAGGTAATCACTGGTAGAGACCATTGATTTACTAACGATTTGGAAATAAAATTTCCTGCTGCTCCGGAATCAATTAATGCCTGTGACTCAAAGGTTTTGGTAGCAAAGGAAATAGTCACATCAAAAGCGCAGACTTTAGATTTCATAGACGATGGAGAGGACTCCAGGGACCCTAACTTCACCTCTCCAGAACTAGTTAGGGCCTGGCATTTCCCGATCTCTTAGGGCAAGAGCTGAGGACATGAGTGGAATCAGCACAATAGATACAGAGTCTATTCTTGACTCTTCGTTTCCTCTCCTCAGAAGATAACTTGGAACGTCCTATCTCCATGGGAATCACAGCGGGTGACACTGGACGAAATTGAGGGTTAGAGCGAAGAGGTGCTTTAGCAGAAGTCGTTTTCTCAGCCTCTCTTTCACGAAATCTCATATCAACGCGATGGCATAGAGAGATCAAATCTTCAAGTGACGAAGGAAGCTCTTGAGTAGTCAGTGCATCTTTAATTTTATCGGAAAGCCCCTGCCAGAAGGCGGCAACTAGGGCTTCAGTGTTCCACTGAAGTTCAGAGGCTAAGATCCTAAATTGAATGACGTACTGGCCTACAGTGTGAGATCCTTGTCGCAGACGGAGGATGCTGGAAGCAGCGGAGGTCACACGACCTGGTTCATCGAACACACTTCGGAATGTAGAAATGAATTTGGCACTATCTTGTAATATTGGATCGTTCCTCTCCCACAGAGGGGAGGCCCAAGCCAGGGCTTGTCCTGAAAACAAAGAGATAAGATAGGCCACTCTGGAACGATGGGTAGAAAAATTTTGAGGTTGGAGCTCAAAATGGACTGAACATTGGTTAAGGAAACCCCTGCAAGTTTTGGGGTCTCCATCGTACTTTGACGGAGTAGGCAGGTGAAGCGTGGAAGCTGTAGACACCTGGGATGGCAATGGGGAAACGGAGGAAAGCACAGGAGCCTCAGTAGTAGCTGTCACAGTCTGTCCAGATGTTCCTTGGGAGGTTAATGACTGATAACACTGAAGTAACAGCTGTTGGCGGGCATCCTGTTGCTCCACACGGCTAACCAGATGTTGCAGCATCTCTTTGGCGGTAGGTTCCGCATCTGGGTCTGTCATGGCCTGATCTTACTGTCACGGGCACTAGGAGTCTTTACCCAGGGATCACCAGATGGTAGGCTTACCAGAGCAATGTAGATGGTAATAGGGTACTCTGGTAGCTGGGTGATCACGGAACATGAAATGATGGCCGATGAGATGCTCAGGAAAGTCTATGACTAGCAACACTGGTAATAATAAGGTAATAATACACAAGGAACTGTATGGACAAGGACACGTGAAGGTAGTCAGTGGTCTTCGATAGCAAGTTGTACCACTGCTATAGTGAGGAGGAATGTCCAACAGAAACAAGGAGGTGATGAGAGTCAGCGGTCTGCGGGTAGCAAGTTGTACCGCTGTCTGAGTGAAGGAATGGAATCCAAGTGGAGGTATCCAGGTAGTCAGTGGTCTGCGGTAGCAAGTTGTACCACTGCTATGTGAGAGGATAATGGAACAGGTGATACCGGAAACAGGGATCAGTGGTCTGACATCAGCAAGTTGTACCACTGAATATATATGTGAGGAGGTGCACGGGGAAAGACTGCAACACAGGGTATACACAGGCACCTTATACACGATCCACAGTAATATGCACAATATAGATATATATATATATAAATGACTGAGCAGGTCTGCAATCTATAAAGTCTCTTGAAATAGTCCAGCACAATGATAACACAGTCAATGATGGCAATAGACTCAGCGGATAGCAGACTCCAGAGAGAACCAAACACAGTCCAGCAAGATATGCAATACACAGCACAGTCAATGAGAAGTATGCATACCGTGGTTCAGCAGTAGCAGTCAGATGGATTGCAGCGGTACCTGAGCGGCTGGAGGCCGACTGGATAGAAAGTCCCAGGATAGGTGAGGCAGCGGTCTAGCAGGTGCAGCGCACAGGTGAGTAGACCAACAGGTACACGAATCCACAGGAGTCAGCAACACGTGGAACTGGACTCATAAGGGACCCAGGAGAATGGAGATGATCCAGCAGAGGGTAGTAGCAGAGATACACATCCAATGCTGACAGGAGGGTAGAGACCAGTGGAACACGTGAAGGCGTGGAGAGTGGATCAGCAGGAGATGGACGATAGCGCTGACCACAGCAGCAGGACTCAGCGGCACACGGAGGTAACCAGTAGCAACCACAGGAACCAACAGCGATGGGTAACCGGAGTGCAGCGCAGGGCAGGAGCTGTTGATCATGAAGTGTAGCAGATGGTAATGAAAGCGGCAGTCTCGAGGAAGCACAGCAAAGATGAGATGAGGCTGTAGTGCACGGAGGCAGCGGATAGTAATCAGCTGGCAGCCACGATGATGAACACAGGCGAGTTGCAGCAGGAGACTGTAGTGCACGGAGGCAGCGGATAGGAATCAGCTGGCAGTCACGATGATGAACACAGGCGAGTTGCAGCAGGAGACTGTAGTGCACGGAGGCAGCGGATAGGAATCAGCTGGCAGTCACGATGATGAACACAAGCGAGTTGCAGCAGGAGACTGTAGTGCACGGAGGCAGCGGATAGGAATCAGCAAACAAACAGATGAGAGGCAGGTGAGTAAAGTAAAAGCTGGAGTGCACGGAGGCAGCGGATAGCAATGAGCAAACAGTCACATTGATATAATGTTGAAGTGGTTTAGAAGACTGTAGTGCACGGAGGCAGCGGATAGGAATCAGCAACAGTCCAATAGATATACAATAGCGATGAAGTGGTATAGAAGACTGTAGTGCACGGAGGCAGCGGATAGGAATCAGCAAACAGTCACGATGATACAGTTGATGGTAGAAGTGGTATGGGAACCACAGTAGTAGAAGTGGTTTGGAAACCACAGGAATAGAAGTGGTTTGGAAACCACAGGAATCAGCAGCGCTGAATACACGAGGAATACAGGAACACCTTCAGAGACTCATGAGGAATGAGACTCCAAGATCAGGCAACGTGGTGTTGACCACAGGTGCTTAATATAGGGAGTGTTGCCTGATCTGCCAATTGAGTTAAAGGGGTATACACTGAAGTATAGAAAAGGGCTGCGCATGCGCAGACCCTCAGGATGGTGGACGGCCACGGTTCCTAAATGTCCGGGAAGAGGCACTCACGGTCCGGTGAGTGACACTCACCTTTTCAAGCTCCGCTATCCTACCGCCTCCTAACCATTCTATCCATCACCTCCTCTTCCTCGTCTGCCATCTAAATTTTTTCTTCCGGTTGTTCTCTCTCTCTCTCTTACCACCTCTCCATTTAAAATGTAAGTCCTCGCGGGCAGGGTCCTCTTTACCTATTGTCCCACGTCTGTCTCCTGTCCCTACTGCATCCCGTCACGTCTTTTGTGGCACTCTGTGCGAGTCCCCATAGCATTACTCACACTCATCTGTGCTACTGACATGTATTACCTCATCTATTTGTTACTTGCTTCTGTATCCGGCGCTACGGAATCTGTGGCGCCTTATAAATAAATAAATAATGATAATTCATGTTTAATGAAAACTTGGATCACTCAAAACTCTACTTTTTTAATAAAGAAATAAGTAGAAGAATATTTCCATTTGACAATGGCCAGTATTTCAGTTAAAAGTGGAGTCCATTCATGTACAAAACTTCTACATGGTAGCAGGTGAGATCAGGGAAAGGACGCAGGTGGGAGAGGGGAAAGGACGCAGGTGGGATAAGGGAAAGGACGCAGGTGGGATAAGGGAAAGGATGCGGGTGGGAGAGGGGAAAGGATGCAGGTGGGATAAGGGAAAGGACGCAGGTGGGATAAGGGAAAGGATGCGGGTGGGAGAGGGGAAAGGATACAGGTGGGATAGGGGAAAGGACGCGGGTGGGAGAGGGGAAAGGACGCAGGTGGGATAAGGGAAAGGACGCAGGTGGGATAGGGGAAAGGAGGCAGGTGGGATAAAGGAAAGGACGCAGGTGGGATAAGGGAAAGGACGCAGGTGGGATAAGGGAAAGGACGCAGGTGGGATCAGGGAAAGGACGCAGGTGGGATCAGGGAAATGACACAGTTGGGATTAGGGAAAGGATGCAGGTAGGATCAGGGAAAGGACGGAGATAGGATCAGGGAAAGGACGCAGGACAAGGGAAATTAATACTTGATTAAATGGTAATGATACTCTTCCATTATGGCATGGTCTACTCTTAGAGTACTTACCGTATTTGCCGGCGTATAAGACGACTTTTTTTACCTGAAAACCATGCCTCCAAGTGGGGGGGTCGTCTTATACGCCGGGTGCCAAACTCAGGGGTCTCAGGGGTGCCGCGGGACAGCGGGACAGCCATAAAAAAAAAAAAAACAGAAACACTTACCAATCCGCGCGGCGCCGGGACCCAGCATCCTCCTCTCTCACGCAGCCTGTCATATCAGTGACAGCTGCTGCGTGAGAGAGGAGGATGCTGGGTCCCGGCGCCGCGCGGATTGGTAAGTGTTTCTGTTTTTTTTTTTATGGCTGGGGCGCGGCAGATGGGGCAAAGTGAGAGAGGGAGAGAAGGACAGATGAGAGTGACAGGAGGGGGACAGAGGAGAGTGACAGCAGAAGAAGGTAAGTGTTATTAGTATGTGTTATGTTATGTTTGTTTTATGTTATGTCATGTCAATGCAGAGTGTGTGATCAGCATATATGTGTGTGTGTGTGATCAGCATATATGAGTGTGTGTGTGTGTGGGGGCCAGTGACTTAATGCAGTGTGTGTGGGGGCCAGTGACTTCATGCAGTGTGTGTGGGGGCCAGTGATTTAATACAGTGTGTGTGGGGGCCAGTGACTTCATGCAGTGTGTGTGGGGGCCAGTGATTTAATACAGTGTGTGTGGGGGCCAGTGATTTAATACAGTGTGTGTGTGGAAGGTGTGCGGAAGAGGGGGTAGTCTTATACGGCGAGTATATAACAAACTCTATAATTTTGAGTGGAAATGTTGGGGGTCGTCTTATACGCCCAGTCGTCTTATACGCCGGCAAATACGGTATATGTTTTCAGTAACGAGGTGGTCGCCCGACCCCCAATATTGCCCCTTCTCATCAGGGCCGGATTAAGGGAATGGAGGCCCCTGGGCTAAAGGGGCCTCCATTCCCCCGTGAGGGCCCCCCCCCAGTGATCCGAGCCCCCCCCCCCTCCCATGATCCGAGCCGCCCTGCCCCCAAGGCACTTACCACCTCCTCCTGGCATTGCAGTCCTTCCCCGGCGCGCTGTAGCTCTTTACTGAGGAGATCTCGTGAGAGTGAGACTCACGAGATCTCCTCAGTAAGGAGACTACAGCGCGCCAGGGAAGGACCGCAGTGAAAGTGCTCAGCAGCATTGATTGCGCCGGGGGCGCCCTCGCCCCCGACCACTCAATAATGCTGCTGAGTACTTTCAAGGGCCCCCTGGATGCCCGAGGCCCCTGGGCTGTAGCCCAGTTAGCCCTAGGGTTAATCCGGCCCTGCTTCTCATTACTGCTTAGCAAATCAATTTTCTTACAGTAATCTAATAAATTGCTTACAAGAGATATCTGACCTACTTCAGATACCTAAATAGCTGCTGCCGGGTTGGAAGTCTACTCCTATGAATGTTATGAATATGGGCCTTCTTGGTAGCTGTAACTACTAAAACTCCTGGTGGGTAGAACTGTAGTAACGGCAAAAAATATATTTAGAATATCTCTGGGATCTTGTTCCCAAAAAACTGGTAAGAATTTATGTAAAAGGTTCAACCACCTGCTTCATTGTACAGAAATATATGGAGTACAGATGGAGCAGAGTTTAGTGCAGTGAATAGTGCACGATGCATATGGATTAAGCGGTGATTCCATGTCGTCTTGTGACAGATCTCATAGACATTTAGAAGTGAATAGCTTGGGTTATTTTAGTTAATTGCAAAAAAGATTATGCGCCGTAGCCCATCGTTCACTGCAGTAAACTCAGCTTTTTCTATAATGCAGTTGGTGACCTATTGGTTAGCGTGTTTTGTCGCAGCAGATATGGTGATTTAATACTCCGTAGGTTTAAGAGGCTTGATCCCTCTCCTCTTACAGCCATCTACATATATAGATACATATATTTAGATCTTATGGTCCTTATTAACATACCTTTATTTTCATTTGCTTGGTTTGCCATTATCTTATTGATGATTTTTGTTTATTACATTGTGTTATATTCCTGCACAATTAGTTTTCTGTACTTTATGCCGTCCATAAAACCATAATGAAAACACAATGGAAAAAACGTTAAAGCCATAAAGAATGTTACGTGGAACATTGATTAAATGTGTGGTTGAAACACAACTAGAATGTTAAGTTTTCAGATGGAAGCAGCCGTCTGTTAGACACATTTAGTTAAGTAGAAAACACTTTAGTTATCCCAGGTAGATCATTTCTCTGAGTACGCAGGATTCGATTTGTTAATGCACAGCAGCGGCTTTGCGTGCCGTTTGACATAATCTATTAAATGCATAAGAAAAAAAAAATCTTACTGCAACAATTCTCTCTAAAAATGTAAATAAAAATCTTCATCTTTTAAATCTTTTCCATATATGTTAGGGATTGTAAAATCTTTTTATTTTAGTGGTCCATTAAAGAGGCCTTACATAAATTGTTACTTAGTAGCTGGCTTCTGTTGGCCAATGGCGCCATATGGAATAACTATCATCGAGATAGGACTGACTGTCAGTAGCTACCTGTCTGCCCAGCACCGATAGCAGCGGATTTCTTGTGTCTGGAGGCAGTTACCTAATCTGTGCTACAAATAAATGTTCTCTTAATAGAACAGTACTCGGTAGTGTCAATCATTAAGACAGTGTTGGTTTGGTGGCGGAAGTAAGGCTGCCACTTATGTTTATGAAGTGCGGTGATGCCAGTGTTATGTAACTGAGTGGAGATTGGGCAAAGGAAGGGGCAATATTAGCATTGGTTGCTTCCTCACAGCGCTGGGGTCAAAGGTTCTATTCCAACCAAGGTACAATCTCTGTGTAGTTTGTATGTTCTCCCCATGTTTGTGTGAGTTTCCCCCGGTTTACTTCTATTAAGAATAATACCAGTAGGCTTTGTCTGTGTGGCTGAGAATTTAGATTGCAAGTTCCATTGGGCCACTTATGTATATGTATTTGTGTGTGTGTGTATGTATATATATATATATATATATATATATATATTATACGTTTGTTACAGATCTCCTTTAAAGCATAGGACTCAAGAATAGTTTTGGCCAGGGGCACTAATGCTTCACTTTAATACAATGTAAAAATAATACCACTTGTCTTTCCTACACAAGAACCATATTTATCTGCAGAGTTCTGTTATTATTTCACAACCTCAATGATGCATAAAGACTTGCAGGACCCGGCATCCATTTCATACTGTTCCTTGTCCAGTTGCCGTCTTATTGCCAAGATCACCAGGTTGGAATGATGCAGTCTTACTGGCTCCTCTGACAAGTGCTTTGATTTGTCTAATTGTGCCAAAATTATTGATAGTCCACGAAATAGCTCCAGTCAGTGTGAGCCTTGGATTGTACAAGACCTTTAGATGTATCCAAGTGCGACTTAATAAGTTCTCTCTGTACTGAAGGTTTCTGTGGCGCACCCCTAACCATCCCATCTCGGCTCACAATGTTTACCACAGCCAGACATCTGATGTCGTGTTCTTTCTGAGTGTCTTGCTGACAATTATTTAAACTTTATTTTTCACTCTGCACCCTACAGTTACATAACTTATTGTACTTTGTTCACTTCAGAACATACAGGGACTGATTCATGTGCAGGCGTATGTCCGTCTGCGTACCGTATCTTGCTTGGAAGAGCGCTGTGCATGCCCAGAAATGGACATTGTGCAGACTAGCGCAGTTGCATGCAATTTATGTCTGAGCGCAAACTACACTTGTGACTTGAGAGGAGTAATTGGTAAGGGAAGGAGCAGACTAACACAGGTCATGTACAGTAAGAACAATCCTACACTGATGGGGCCGATTCAAGCTCTGTGTTGGTCATAAGTACGCTTGTTTTCAGCCGAATCTTTTGCACCCAGTACAGGGCAGATGTAAATGCAGACTGATAATGATGACTGACACCATATGCAAACCGAGGGGGGTTTTTTCTAGTGCCTGGAAATCCCCCCTCCCAGTCTGGGGTACTGTATGCTTGAGGTGGCTGGAACCTGCCACTTTGTAGCTTGTGTGCAGATCGTTTCTGTCTCCACTGTTCACAGCCATATCTTCCCAGCAAGTATTGAGAGCAGCAAGAACAGGTAGGAGAGAGCAGGACAGTCAGTCAACTGTTCTGACACACTCAGTCAGGACTTTGTCCTGATTGTAGGGACAGTTGGGAGGTATGTCTCGCTTCACACAGCTCTGCTCGAACAGGGAGAGCTGTGTGCCCCTAACAGTAGTGCACGCAGCATTGCCCATGTATATAATGGGGATAGGAAGAATAGGAAAGCAGCCAAGCACTGTCTAAAATTATAGCCCATGGTGGTGTGGCATGGAAACCCCTCTCTACAAATCCTGCGTTTGCCCCTGGACACGGCATGGCTTTTGATTTCAAAATGACATGTATTCATGCCACTAGCTATCACAGAATAACTGTATGTAATTAAAATAAACTATAAAAATGCATTGTATGTACAGTACGCGTTGCAATCATCTTTATGTAATTAATGTAAAAATATATATCTATTTGAAAATGAATTGTTATATAAATAATTATACTGTTAATAGTTGTTGTTTTATTTTATGACCAAATGAAAGCTTTATGTGTTCTGATGTGACCTTTCATTGTACTGTCACATGTGGGTATACTGCAGTCTGTTCTGTGGGTCTACGTACGGGAAGTAACGCTTAGGCAGAGCGTACTTCCATCCACATTCAAAACTATCTTAAGGTACGCTTGGATTTGAATATGGTCGGAACTGCTCCAGCAAGGTGATATAGAAAACATGCACTGTTAGGGTACCTGAAGACTGAGTTTGGGAAACACTGGGGTTGAGTACTAAAGCCAGTTGGTCTTCACTTTGGCGGCCAATCCATACAACTCAGTGACCGGAAACAAACAGGAGACCAAGACAAGAGCCACTAGGCCAAGATGCTACACTTTCCCACCCAGTTCTGTTCAGACTTTTAGGTTTCACACTGAATCTTTTGCAACTTGAACATACAGACCAGAGTCTTAAACATAACTGGACTGGACAAGTTTGTTTTTCTTGATTTGTTGTTTTTGGGGGGGTTTAAGGAAAAATTTGTTGTATTGTGCGCTGTGTTTTGTTCTTATTAAAATACAGAATTCCTTATTATGTACAGATGCAGATGATGACCAGACGGAAGACGTCTTTGGGCTGAATGGACAAACTGACCACAAACTCTCCTTCCTGCGAGAGAATGTTCCAGCTGACATGAAGCTGGTTCTGATTGGTCATTCAATCGGTTGTTACATCATACTGGAGATGATGAAGCGATCTGCCGATCTGAAGGTAAGACATATTCTTTAGGCAAACTGGATAACAGCTCCATCTGTAACTTTTCCACGCAAATAGAATTGTCAGACCTGTACTTTGTCTTCGCTATTGGACAACCGCCCTGTTTCAAGTAGGGTGGAGCACCATTTCTTGAAGCTAGGATGCTGGAATAGGTGTGGTCAACTTGAGCTGTAGCAAATGAGCAACTTAAAGAGTTATTAGGCACCCCGGCTCTATGTAACAGGTTTAATATATATTGGAGAGAGAGACTGATTATCAGAACTAAAATGGTGTGATCATGAGGGATCTATTTTTAATGCACTGCAGACTTCCTGGGCCTGAGTCATTAAGGAAAGTAAGGCAAAAAAGGAGTAAATTTTCTCTTGAACAAACCATGTTACAATGCAAGGGGTGCAAATGAGTTTATTATTTTGCACATAAGTTAAATACTGGCTGTTTTTTCATGTAGCAGATCAATACTAGATAGCTCTATTTTTACACCGAAATGTAAGGTTAGGACATGACCTACCCCAACTATAAATCTCTCCCCACATTTTAAATTTACCTCCCCCTCCAATGCAACATGGTTTTTCCCAGGTGCAAAGTTACCCCTTTTTTTATGCTTTGCTCTCCCTAATAACTCAGGCCCCAGGTCTTTAATCTATTGAAGGACACAAACAGTGGCTCTCTCATTGCTGGTAGCTGGGATTAGCTTGCACACAACTGCATAGTAGTTATAAATAGAATATCAAACATTCTTATTAACCTTTATTTGTATAGCGTCAGCATATTCCGTACAAACACAGTTATATAAAACAAGACTGGATAGTAATAGACAGATAAAGAGGTAAGAGGGTGCTGCTTACAATCTATAGGACAATAGGTTAAATGCCACATTGGTTATTAGATCACCCAGATAGCAATGGGAAAAGTGCTTTGTGATGCAATCAGGCATCAGAGGGTTTTTGAGTATAGAAGGAGAAAAAATATATGTTTGTGTGAGCTGTTTAGTGTGGTAATAGTCAGGTAGAATAGTGTAGGGAGGTTTATAAGGTGGCTCAGGAATTTTATAAGCTTATCTAAAGAGATGAATGTCTGAAGGTAAGGGGAAAGCCTTGTTGTGCGAGGGAAGGATTACACAAAGTTGATACAGCCCGGGAAATGTCCTGTAACCGGGAATTGAAGGATGTAATGAGTGTGGATGATAGACACAAATCTTGTTCAGAGCGGAGGGGTTGAGCTGGCAGATATTTGAGACAAGTGATAAGATGTTTGTTGATGCAGCTTTGTTCATAGGTTTGTATGTTTAGTAGAAGTACTTTATCTTTGATTTGGTAAACTACAAGCAACCAATGTGTTTAATGAAAAAATAACAGCTATTACAAGTAGCTCTTTTCCTAAAATTAAAGGAAATTTCTGTCTTCTTTTAGGGGTTAAATATAACCCATATCTAGTTGTAAGCTAGATACACTCTATAGCAGACAGACTCGTTTAAACTATAGATCTAAAAGGTTTTCACTCTATTCCAAACCACTGACATTGGCCAGATGGAAGCTGCGTGTAGATAGAAGATTCCATAGTTCTGGTCACATGATGATGGCGAGTCTGTACAAAAGATAAGTGTTAGATACTCTCTGCTAAAGAGAATGTATCTAGATAGCTATTAGACATCTGCTAATGGCTAGAAAGCTGGGAGGATCATTATTTTCTAGAGGCATGGTAACCTGAACAATTGTGCTTGCTTAATTATACCTATAATGTTTTGTATAATGAACTTACAATAATTACACACTGTACAGAAAATAAAGTGACATGACCAAGGCACTGACTAATATTCATGATGTAATATTTTATACTGCAGGAGAGATGACCACACACAGAGAAATCCTGACATTAGGCCTGAATACCCAGTAGCGGAACTTATGTCTAACTTGCCCACTCATTTCAGTGGTCAGATTGGACACATGAGTCTGTATGGCACTCAAGAAAAATAGGGGCCTTTCATTGCAGTTGGCTAACGAATGGACGCACATGTAGACGGTTATCATAAGCTGACTGAGTGTTCTAGCATGCCTGATCGGAGACTGGATTTTAATTGGGTTTTCAGGTCGTGCCCACATGTGGTAATTTTGCGTCAATTTAACTTAAAGGGGTTTTCCACCTTCGAATGGTTTTTATTGGCTTTTACGCTCCCATCGGAATCTTTGACCTGCTACGTGGCATTACGTATAAGCCCACAGCGCAGAAAGATGCTAGACAGTAAACACAGTACGTTTAACAAAAAGTTCCAGGTGGTAATATATAAACCACTAGATTAAAGTTATCTGAAGAGCTGACTTATTTTAAGTTTGAGCATGCTCAGTGCTGCTTTCTATTTCTATTAGCTTCTTGAAGATAATTACCAATATTTGGAACTTATACTAATAATGGGGCATCGCTAGTTAATTAGCACTTAGTCAAGTCTAAGAAAAATAGAGACATTTCACAAGGAAGACAATATTATATAAATAGTTATGTTTAGTGATCTTTTTTAAAAATAAATAAATAAGAGGTAACTGTCCATCAACGATAAATACTAAGCAGAATTGGAGGCTCTAAGCGAGATCTTTGGGCCCCCTTCACCCTCTCTGTTTGTTACAATAAACCACAACATAAAAACAAGTTAGGGTAACCTGGTACCTAGACAAGAGCCTAGGTTGCCCCATGAATCATTCGCCTACAGGGACTGGTTGGGCAGGAGGGCTTCTGTCCCCCGGGCAGGTCCTAGTGGCCTGAGTCACTGGGCTACCTGCATTTTTTTCCTTTAAAATGTTCCTAATAGGCTGTTGACCCGTGAGCTAATATTTGAAAGCCCTCCCCTGGTATTAAGCAGAACTCTGATTTGTGGAATCGGGATGGGGGTGTGGCCACTCTGCAGAGCAGCGTATATCCCTACTCTCCAAGCAGTCGGGACAAAAATTCTTGCTATTGGGACTCTCCCACATAAATCAGTATAGTTGGGAGTTAACGCTAAGTGTAATTTTTAAGTTCCCCTAATGCATTTGGTCAATTATTTTACAAAACTTTAAATAAATAAGGAAATTTTTATATATCTCCATTTAGTAAGCAGAAGAGTACAAGGACAGGCAATATTCTTACAATGTGTAGGGGAGTCTGCTCAGTTCTTGTGTGGTTGGAGCTCTCAGAAAATGCTTTATTTCAGCTTTGTTTGACAATAGATAATATTTCATCCAACCAGAGTGTTGTGCAACGTCTTTATTATGGCCGGTAAAAGTGAACTGCTAACTTGGATAACATATGAAGTGTAATAATCAGAAACGTGTGTTCACCTCTCTCTTATTTGTTCTGGAATATGTGTCCCCTATAACATTGTGAACAAGATATGTGTATTTTAGCAGCTGAGCTGGTGCTTTCTGTTTATCATGTGGAACAGGGCTGGCTAGCTGTCATTGCTTCTTATTTGAGTGACATACAAGTCTTTAGATTCATATAAACCATAGTTGAATAGTTCATAGTGTTTAAGAGAGCTTTCTCACACTCCATTTTCTAAATCAGATTTTTTTTCTAATACATTGCCGTCCACAGTGCAGATAGTTGGATGAAAATATTCTATGTCTATTTTATAGTTTAAAGTAACAATCCCAAGAAAATATATTTGTTGTTGTTGTTTTTTTAAACATAAATCACTGTGGCAAGCTATAATGAGAATGTTGATATTTACCATTTTCCCATGATTGTTTTCTTCAGACTGCTATTATTGATTTATGATTCTGGAATACCATGACAACCACAGTCACATGGCACATGAAGCAGTGAGCAGAGAGGCTTTGGAATGCCCCTCTGAGATCTGTCTGCACTGTGACATCCTTCTTCTCCCCCTTCTGCCATCACATGATTTGCTGAGTGCTGTGAGCCTCTAACTGTGTAGCATACGGACTGTGTCTGTGTATGGCAGCCCTTTTTGTTTGTCAATCAGAGAGCTTCTGAAAATGAGATAATGATTTGTAGAAGGATATCTATGAAAAATGAAGATGCATGCTTAAAAAGTAATTTACTATTAGTATTTTATTTAAAGAAAAAAATAATAAATCTTCTATGTGGGATTGTTGCTTTAATAATGTAATTGTTTTATTTTTTTGTAATTTTTGAGTGGAAAAAGCTTTGAAATTGACTTTTGTCTCACTCTCCACTAAGTTGCTGCTATTCCTATTTATAGGTCCAGTACTTTTGGTAGTGCCTTCAATATTCCCTATCCTGTCTCCTCCTGTATTATTTCCAGGACATGTTTTTATCAAATTGCCTATTATGTAGGCTGTATTTTGAAAGGCAAGCATTGGAATAAATATAGAAAAACTAAGACAGTATTTGAAATCTGGATCATGGAGATGCATGGGTGATTTTGCCTGTTTTAAATCATGTTTTCGGTTACTTACTGGAATAGCTGATACCTCTGCCTGAAATTATCTGTTTAAAACTTAGAAAAACACAATTGCTATTATTTGACAGATGATGAATAACTGAACTTTCTTAGCAACACCTGTAACCATGGAAACAATTGGTACAGTCCACAGTTTTTTCCATGGTTGTAGATGTGTGTTTCTCAGCTTTCAAAAGACAATTTCAGGCAGCAATCTTGTTTCCAGTTTGAGGAGTTATTATAGTTAATTGTATTATCGAACATAGAGATTTTAATTAAGCAATATCATTTTTAAACATACTCACCTTACTGTCTTTTATTTCATCTACCTGGCTTGAGCAGTTAATGAAGTCAGTGGGGTTTTCAGGATGTTCCTAAAGTATTTTCAGATTTTAGAGAGAAATCATCATTTTCCGTACAAGTACCACTATTAAAGTCTCAGGAAAGGTAAGAGAACATTTTTAATGGGGGAGGAAAACACTTAAACCACAAATAGCGTAACTACTGGTGCCCCAGTCCTTCAGGAAACACTCGGCGCAGCTGAAGCCTTTGGTCTAGTGGCCCCATGTTGGCAATCATCTATGTTGGCACTAGAGAGATGTAATAAAAAAAAAATTAATTATGCTGAATTTCATATATTACTAATTTTAGTGACCAATTTATCTGGTCTGAAATAGAAAATTGCAATTGCTAGTTTTCAAAATTCAAGTGATTTTACTTAGTGGGAAAGATTGGTTGCCATTGGAAACACCTCCACTTTTGTTTCTTTTTTTAAATTTTAGTAAATCTTGGGACTCACTTTCATAGGCGTTCTTTCACTTTGTCCGCTTGTGATAGGCTGTGTGTGAGTGGGTGGGGTTTTTCTCTAGAGCTAGGGGGCAGGGGGATTATCTAATTTAGACTACTATGGATGGAGAAAGAAGAAACTATTTTTTTTTTTATTTAAGAAAATGGCAAACAAGGGTTTTGGGCATAAATGTTTATTTTAAAATTGTGGATGTTAAATAATGCAGTATACTGGGATCGTTTGTGTAGCAAAGCTGCCACTACAGTCGTCTCAGTCTTTTTAGTTACCCTGGCTGCTGTAGTTGGTTGAGGATTTGCCGGGGATCCTGCTGCCATTTTTTTTTACATTATAAGTGGCGAGTGTGCCTGCAAATGCACCTCTCTGTTGAACTAGTCCCTTAAGTGTGTAGGCCTACAGAAGTGCATATTTAGGCTCTTTTCAAAGCCATGTTATCAAAAGCATCACACAAATAAAAGTGACACCTAATAAATACACAATGCCCCTTCACTCTTACGAGTAATTTCGAAAAAATATTGAAGATCATTTTCAATTGAAAGGAGGGGTACAGAAGGTGTAGGAGAGACATTTAACTTTTGCTCAGTGCAGCTCTTAAACATTTTTCCACCTTCAAATCAAGTCTGGGCTACTAATAGTCACAGAGCATCCATAGATACTTTCCCCCTATTACAATCCAGGAAGAAGGAGTGTCCGAGTGGCTGTAAGCTCCTTTTATCAGGCTATAGACATGTGACATGTGACATTTGTTGATCCTCCATTGTGATTGGCCAGATTCTCCTATGGGCACAATTTATTCTGCAACATTTTTGAAAATGGGGAACAATTCACCACTTCATTCACCAATAGCCACGCTATGAAATTTTGCTGAATCGACTCGCCCCGCCCATCTCTATTTGACACCCTACATCTGCAGCAGTTGATATTCCAAACTGTCAGCCCGAGGTCAACATGGTACTGCAGGCACAAGTCGGTGTGCATTCTTCCAAAAGCCATAGTTGTCCCAACAGGAGGGTCTATACTCTAAACCAACCTGTGGCGCTCCAGGTGTTGTGAAACTACAGGTCCCAGCATGCTCTGTCGGCTGGCTATGGGGTAGCAGAGCATGTTGGGGCTTGTAGTTTCACAACAACAGGAGAGATACAGGTTGGCCAGGCCTGCTCTAAATAAAAAAATACCAAAATCACAGGGGTCAGTTTTGAAGTAGTGTACTGGTTTAATTGTGGTAAAATCACTGTCTCCTCTATGACAGTTCTTCTCATTTATAACCTATTCTTGAAATGAAAAATCATGTAGGGGTATTATTATTATTATTAACGTTTATTTGTTAGGCGCCACAAGATTTCCGCAGCGCCGTACACAGAGCAAACAGTAGACTATAAAGGGTGAGACAGAACAGAACAATAAACAAATATACCAATGCTTCAGAAACTCCAGGAAGGCTAATGCAGTAGAGACGGAGCAGAAGAACAGTTGTGGAGACAGGAGGGAAGAAGGCCCTGCTCATACGAGCTTACATGCTAAGGGAGGGTAAAACAAAACAGGCACAAGGGGAGGCAATTGAAGTATGGGGAGAAAAAAGGGGCCAGGAGGAGAGAAGGTAGAATGATCAGAGAAGATGAGGGGGTTAGGTGGATGGTTGGTAGGCTTTGAGGAACAGGTCAGTTTTGAGTGCTCGTTTGAAGGAGCACAGATTAGGAGAGGGACGGATGGAGCGAGGGAGGTCGTTCCAGTGAAGGGGGGCCGTCTGGGAGAAGTCTTGGATTCTGGAGTGGGAAGTGGTGATTAGAGTGGAGGAGAGGCGGCGGTCATTGGCCGAGCACAGGGAGCGGGCAGGAGTGTGAATGGAGAGGAGGTTAGAGATATAAGGGGCAGTAGACTGTGAGAGAGCCTTGTATGTGGTGGTAAGAAGTTTGAAAAGGATTCTGTAGAGGAAGGGAAGCCAGTGTAAGGCAAGACAGAGAGGGGAGGCAGAGGAGGAGCTGCGTGAAAGGAAGATGAGTCTTGCAGCCGCATTGAGTATAGAGCGGAGAGGGGCGAGGTGGGAGTGGGGGAGGCCAGTAAGGAGGAGGTTGCAGTAATGGAGGCGGGAGATGATGAGTGCGCCGATTATGAGGAAGGGATGGATGCGGAGAGATAGATTTAGCAAACCTTCTAAAAAGGGAAAGTGTAGGTGTTGCTCATAGCAACCAATCAGATTCTAGCTATCATTTATCAAGTACATTCTAGAAAGCGATAGCTAGAATGTGGCTGGTGGCTATGGGCAACACCTCCACTTTTTCTTTTCAGAAGGTTTGATAAATCTACCCTATAGTGACCTATGTGTCTGCCTTTTACTACATGCTTGTTCCACAGTACAGTCCCCACCCCAGGAATACACATCAGACACAATATATTTCTCTTCTGTTTGTTGTGGAGCCCGGTCGCTGGGCAGACTTTTCTCAGCCTTCTGAAGTGCGAGGTAAACCCACATTCTTCAGCTGTGGAATAACTGACCCTAAGATACTGTATTACAAGACACAAAGAAGGACAACATAGGGTTTTCATTGAGGAAAACAAAGGAGTATTGAAGAAACTATCATGTGGAATCTGGAAATTCATTGTGTTTTTAGCACCTTCTACATTACATAAAATTCATGTCCAGGAGGCAAATAAAAAAACACAACACTCACATTGGCCAAAAATATTAGAATTCAATCTCATTTCTGAAGGAATGCATGATGCATGCTGTCCTAACCTTTCTCTTTGTGTAAAACAATACAGGTATTCTAATTATTCTCTAGCCGTGGTGATGATTTCACTCGTGCTACAAACTCCTCTATACATGTAACAGTGCTGTCATTCAGTCATCAAATACTTATCTGACTAGGTATCCCTCTCTGAGCAGTTTTTATATGTAGATGACTTTGGCTTTTGGACATCTATGCCTTGTTTGCATGCATCTTGCATATGTAAATTAGCTATAGATTTCCCATAGACAGTTTATTTCAATCTAGATTCTTTTTCACACTGTACTGCACATTTTCATTCTTATTTGTCCACATTTAGAATGTAAGAAGAGAGTATGGAGCTATTAGACATTGAGAACTCGGCAGATCTGAGTTCGTTTGCATCCTTCCCGATCAGGTGTGGGGCATGTTTAATGTTAGGTTGACTAAGCACCTCCTCACTTTAGAAAATCGCTGCGTTCTAAAACGTCTCGGTGACCTTGCCCCTAAGTTCCTATATGTCTTTGTTTTTTTTCCGAATACTCCTTATTCTTTGTCACTCTTGTGCACTGAAATTGAAGAATCTGAAAGCATGTCCTCAAGTCACTGACTTGAGTGTGTGTAAATGTATAATGCCAACATGAACCACTTGTCTGCAGTGCAAATTGTGACTGTATTTTTTTATCGTGAACACTTTGCGATGGGGGCATTATGGCATCACTGTGGGGGAGTAACCATACCCCCCCACTTCAGATGCGCTAGGCCACCCCCAATCAACCTTCCCTGAAAATGCCTTTGCTTTGCCAAGATTCCCGTCAGTCGGTATAAAAGTCTTGATCGTCAAGACAGCAGGACTGTGCTCCAGAATTGGCATTGTCTCAGTTAAGTTGGAAGGTGCCCCAGTGAAATGAAAGAACAGTAGATGTACGATAGTGACACATGTAATAAAGACAGTTCATATTTCCCCATACTCATATGATTGAGACATTAGAGAAGCTAAAGCATTTTAGGAGAAAAACTGAAAATGTTAAATTACTGGTCCTAAAGTGTTAGTAAGTTGGCCTTTGAAGTTGTGTTTTTACTGATACCCTCATTCTGATTTTCAGCACATTTGCACTTTCACAACAGTAGCAGCAGACTGATATTACACAGCCAAAAAACATAAAACCTTTTGCGTTCACTGGATCTATTTTAATTAACAATTAGCCTTCCTCTGGTTTACAAGATTATGGGCTAGATTTACTGAACTGCGGGTTTGTAAAAAGTGGAGATGTTGCCTATAGCAACCAATCAGCTTCTAGCTGTCATTTTGTAGATTGTACTAAATAAATGATAACTAGAATATTATTGGTTGCTATAGGCAACATCTCCACTTTTCCAAACCCGCAGTTTAGTAAATATACCCCTATGTGTTGAAAGGGTACAACTTGCCCTAAGCCAATGGGAAAAACCCTTTTTTTTCCAGTTAATTAGCTTGTAATAGGAAAGCTGTGAGAGTCTGAAAGCTTGTTGAAATAAATGTAAGTTTATTACTTTGTTGTCAGTAGCCAGATTACAGAACAGGAAACCAGCATCAAATTCTCAATATAACTTAAATACAGCTTTATCTTCAGCAGCATGGTAATACAGAAATACAGCATTATCTTCAGCAACACGAAAAAAAAGAATATTTGAACAGGAACAGCTTAAAGGTGAATTATACTTCCACAGCTCCTCCCAGGTGTGCAGTTTGCCTCTGAGGAATAAAAGAACCCCTCTGATTTTTGCCAGTCCTCCCTTTTAGGGAACTGTGATTAATAAGGAGGAGTTTGCTATAGACTCCACCCAACTCACAGAAACAGCTGCAAGGTTGTAGAGAGAATAATAGGAATGCAACTACACAATAGGTTATGCACAAAATCAAAAGTGGAGCAAAAAGCCAGTAGAGCAGGAGTCTTTCTGACACACAATCTCAAATAATAGCACAAGTCTGAGGAGTCTTCTCCATAGCTCAATATTGCAACACAACACAATGCTAGATAATGATCTTTGTGAACTCCATATAATCATTATTGAACATGGCAGAAAATGTGGTCAGAAGATGACCGCTATCAGCCTGTTTATGTGGCCATCTTTCGACTTCAGTAAGAGGATGCAATGAAACCTAAAGGGAATTGGCTGCTCCGTGTGAGAGCCGAACTGCCAGATGTCAATCGATTTGGCCATCGACACGAGTCTGAGGACCCTTAGTGATGTCACTGCTTCCATAGCTCTGCAGCATATTCCTCAAAGTGCCTCCTTAATGTCACTGGTGTCTAGTGCATTAATTGGCTGGTTTAGGCCACAAAAGTACTGCCTGCCCTGTGCATAGGTCATTGGCATAATAATCATCATCTATTTATTTATATAGCGCCATTAATTCCGCAGCTCTGTACAGAGAACTCACTCACATCAGTCCCTGCCCCATTGGAGCTCACAGTCTAAAGGCTAGATTTACTAAGCGGCAGGTTTGAAAAAGTGGGGATGTTGCCTATAGCAACCAATCAGATTCTAGCTATCATTTTGTAGAAGGTAGTAAATAAATGAAAGCTAGAACCTGATTGGTTGCTATAGGCAACATCCCCACTTTTTCAAACCCGCAGCTTAGTAAATCTAGCCCTAAGTCCCCTAACTTACACACACACACAGACCGAGAGAGACTAAGGGCAATTTAATAGCAGCCAATTAACCTACCAGTAGGTTTTTAGAGTGTGGGAGGAAACACGGGGAGAACATACAAACTCCACACAGATAAGGCCATGGTCGGGAATCGAACTCATGACCCCAGTGCTGTGAGGCAGAAGTGCTAACCACTAAGCCACCATGCTGCCCACTAATAAACTGCATTTACCGGTCACGGTTGCAGTCTGCCATTTATAGCTTATTGCTTCTTGAACAAATGTAAGTTGATTCATGTCACCAGACAGTTTGCTTGGTTTCAGCTGTACATTGCGCCGGATTTTGTTTCCCCCCTCAGTGATCCTTATGTGAACCACAGTGTTTTCCGAGAAAAGGAACAAATTAGTGAAGTCAGTAGTCATATTTGTGTTCCGAAAAGAACACAATTAGATTGTTTCTCATATTAGTTATTGTGGCCGGGACAAGACGTCATAAGCTTATATTGGGTTGTTTTTTTTTCAAAAAAAAACAAATCGCCCTGAAGCCTCGATGGCTCATCTGGTATTTTTCTGAGGAAATACATTCCTGTTCAGATTCTATGACTAGTACCAATTACCACCCTAACCACACAGTCATTTACACTGCTCCTTAGCAACTACCAATATTCCCGGGATTACATCAGTCCTAACCAATTTGTGTGATCTTTTAAAGGTAATCCTTTAGTCTGATTTATAAGAACTGGTGAAATTAGGTATTACTGTCGTGTCCTTTAACTGTTAGTCCATGTACAGCAACATCAGAGTAAATTGAAACCTCAATATTAACAAAGCTGTTTCCAGGATCTTCTCTCTACATCAGAATTGTACTCGTCATTCCATGTCACACTGGTTATTTCACTAGAATGTTACGAAGCTGAAAGTTCTACTTCAGAATCTTACAAATGACCTAACATGGACTCATTTTAATAGAAAACATGCACTTTAATCATAGGTCCTAAATGTCATTTTTTTGGAGAGACATTTTGTTACTGTACTATATATTACTGTACTGTGCATACCCTCATGTAACGTACTAGTATCTTACTGCTCTATATTCTTATACCTTTGTATTTATCTTTAGGCAGACTTGTTCCAGAGCATTTCTGTGCGCATACCATAGTTGTATTAATAGATTTTTCATTTAAGGTCATTATATGGAGAAAAACAGAAAAAAAAATAATATGCACTTTTCCTTGTTCTTCCCTTTGCTTCTTTCCATAAATTGTTTTTATCTATAAAATAGAACCATTGTTTTATTCTGGAAAGGTGTTTGGGTTCCTGTCCTACTGATGTGGCCCTCAAGGAGTTGAAAGTGTTTGCACCTTTTGATGACTTTATTTTATTTGTACATGTAATTTTTACTAGATACACGTTGTCTGAGCAGCTGTGAACGAAAGATACCTCCCACCGTTCCCACAATCATGCAGAATCGGTAACCAACACCAGGCTATGGCAGACTAGGGTGCTTCCACCCACAGCCTGTGGTCACCCTGTCACAATGTTATACCACACCCAGACTAAACAGTAGGGGCTGTAGTCTGTAGGTGAATCAGACCTGCAAAAAAGTGCTGCCCAACAGTGAAAATGTGAAGAAATATTACTGTGGAACTACAAGTCCCAGCAGGTAGCTGCTGCTTGGACATGCTGTACCTTGTGAACTACCATTACAAGCATTCAATGGTTTATGTACCATAATAGTAGGGGTGCAGCTGCATTGGGGTCCTGCTTCCTCTGACAAATCTCTATGCATTTATTCACCCTTGGGTAGGACATTGGTGACCCAAAAATGACTAATTATTGGAACATGTCATTCCACAATAGTATCTTAATAGGAAAATAAAAGACACACCAAATTAAAAATTAAAAAGCATTTTATTTAAAATAACAACCCCCCCCAAACCACCTGTTTACCTTTTTATTATACTCCTAAATTCATAGGAAATTCTTTCTTCTTTCCTGAAGTCATCCTTAGTGAAGTTGAAATTAAATAACATAATAGAGCGAAGCATCTTGCTCCTACTGGAACCATGATGAGAATGAATGTAAGGGTCAATGTGCTGTCAGCTAATCAGATCCTTTTTTCAGGAGCTTCAGCCAATCAGGCGCAAGCCTTTCTGATTGGCTCAGTGTGTATTGACCTCTTTATTCATTACGCTATGTGCAAATGGCGTTCCTCTATTATTAGTAAAAAGTTCAAAGAAAAGCAAATGGAAAATGAAAACTAAAGCAATACATTTAGTAAAAGTTGAAGGCGGACTTTGTGCAGGTTAATAAATGAAAGTCGTCTGGAGGTGGACAGCTTTGTAGGCAGAGCTATGAAGTTACATGGGCAGCCAGAGCATCAGGATAGTCCCACCAAAATAGGGACTGTTGGGGGGTATTAGTAATAGCTAGTGTATTTGACACAGTTCCGCTCTTCTACATATACAATAAAAGCAGATGCTCATATTCAACATGTAGTGAACAGAACTAGAGATTCGGTACTGTGCATTTGTAATACGCACAGCCACAGTGTGCCACAGCCGTTCTCACGAAGTAGAACGTCATTGTCATAAATCTCGTACCTCTAATGATTTCCCCAGATATACTGCCATCTACCACTCCTATTGAAATGCTCTGGACACTGCTGAACAAGAATACTCCCAATCTCTCATCTATGCTCAGGCTACTAACCCCAAACAACTCTTTAAAACATTTAAACCACTTCTCAACCCTCCCATCCCAAACACTCCAATTACCATCAGTGTCCAGGATCTTGCTTCATACAAGGACAAGATTGATAAGTTCCGACCTGAAATGGTATCATCTCCCTCGACAAACAACCAGCTCAATTCCTTCCCAGTACCCTCTGACACCCCCTCTTCATTTGATCCCACAAAAGAAGATGAGGTATCTACTCTCTTCTAATCTTCCTACTCTACCACCTGTACTCTTGATCCTCTATGCTCACAAATATGTATATCACTATCTCCTGTGCTCACTCCACCTCTAACTAAAATCTGTAATCTCTCTCTCCACTGGTATCTTCCCGTCATTATACAATGACACAGTGATTATTCCTATTCTGAAAAATCTAAATTCTGACCTAAGCATTCTTTCCTTTCCTCACACAATCTGCTGGACCCTCTTTAGTCAGACTTTTGTTCCTAACACTCCACAGAGACTGCACTGACTAAGGTTGTCAATGATTTGATCACTTGTAAATCTAAAGGCCACTACTCACTTCTTATTCTCCTGGATCTCTCTGCTGCATTTAACACTCTCTTCTCATATAAGTGCTTCAATTCCTTGGTCTTCAGGTCACTGTCCTATCCTGTTTCTCATCCTACCTATCCAATCTGTCTTTTCATTGCTAGTTTCTCTGGATCCACCTCCTCTCCTTCTCTATCTATACCATTTCTCTTGGAAAACTAATAAGCTCATTTGGATGTAAATATCATCTCTATCCTCTCCTGATCTCTCACCGTCTGTGTTGGCTCGTGTTACTGGCTGTCTTTCTTCCATTTCATCTTGGATGTTCTCTCACTAATTCAAACTAAATTTTTCAAAAGCAGAGTTAATAATATTACAACCAGTCAACAGAAGTTACCTACCTGACATTGGTATTTCTGTTGACAACATGACAATAAAACCTACCCCACAAGCTCGCTGCCTATGGGTGATCCTTGACTCAGAACCATCCTTTGTTCCACAAATCGAATTTATAGCTAAATCAAGTTACATACATCTAAAATAACATTTCCAGAATATGCACATATCTCACACAAGGCAGTGCAAAAAACTATTGCAATTCCATCCCCAAATCAGCCTCTGACCCCTACAATCTATTTTGCACCGAGCGGGTAGATTGATTTTCCTTGCAAATCGTTCTTCCTCTGCTGATTCACTCTGTCAGTCTCTACATTGGTTACCTGTTTTTCACTGAATCCAATATAAAATGCCTCTATCAACATACAAGGCCATCAATGAAGCTACACCAACATAAATCTACTCACTTGTCTCAAAATATCTCCAGACTCGACATCTTCATTCTGCACAATATCTGCATCTCTCTTCCACTCTCATCACTTCCTCCCATTCCTGGTTACAGGACTTTTTTCAGGCTGCACCCACTTTATGGAATTCACTCCCTCGCAGACTTTCCTCTAGTCTTCAAACCTTCAAGCGTTCTCTGAAAACCCATCTCTTCAGACAAGCTTATAATATTCCTAAACCACCCTCTTAACCTCTCTAGGTTACTCCATTTACCACCTTCTAAACAGTTCACACAATACAACAACCCTCTGACCTCTGACCAACATTAAAGCACTCTTTACCTCTGCGATCTGGCAGGACGAATATGCAATATCTAGCACTTGCACTCATGTATCAATTGTCCCATTGTCCTATAGATTGTAAGCTTGTGAGCAAGGACTTTTTGCCTCTCTGTCTGTTTGTATTACCCAGTATTGTTTTTATATTACATTTGCGATTGTAAAACGCTGCAGAATATGTTGTTGCTATATATTGTTATATGTTGATGATGAGAAGCATGTGCTGCACATTACATCAGATGTCTAAGATGATCAGGGCATGGGGTGGAATGTCAGAGCTGACGGTGGGACAAGTACTTTGGGTGGACTAATTAGAGAACTGTTGGTAAAGACACAGAGGTACTGTGACTGGATCACTGATAAATAACTTTTGGTATAAATTTATTTAATTGAAATAACGCGGGGCCGCTTATTTATATAATTGCCAATGCACTTATTTTTTGATATTGTGTATATTGTGAGATAGTAAATCGTTATCTCTGAATCCAGGGTAGAAAATTTGTTTTTTCTGTTTACCCTTGCTAAAGGAAATACCTTATTTCTGATGTATATCTGATACAATGAAATGTATTCTTCTGATTTCATCTGACCTGATCACTGGGACCTTTAACCAGTGAGTGCAAATAAACATCTTGCTTCAAGACCTGCTTGAAAACATCTTCAATATTGCTGTAATCCTGTGACCTGCAGATTAGACCCTAAATCTAATTTGTTCTCCAGCTATCTGAGGTTTGGACCCAAGCTTTCCAGTACCACCGCTCTGCCTGCTACCTGCAGCCCTGGTCAATGTGATAGGCCAGGCATCCATAGCAACCCTGATCTATCGTGAGAGGTCAGGAGTACCAGCCCGGGTACACCAGCAACGAGGTACACTAACAGCGTCAGTTACCCAGAAGGAACGTGGTCCTGAGTGCCATAGAAGGAGCTCAGTGGTGGCAGCAGGCTCCTCCCACTGCGGCAAGAGGGGCATATTCGCAATAACGAAAGTGGACGGTGGCATAGTAAGCCCAGCCGGTCCCTAGCAACAACAGACAGGGTGGCATAGGCGGTCCATCCTGTCACAGGTACCTTTACTAAAGCTTCTAAAAAAAAAAAGTGGAGATGTTGCCCATAGCAACCAGATTCTAGCTATCATGTTCTAGAATGTACTAGATAAATGGTAGCTAGAATCTGATTGGTTGCTGTGGGCACTTTTCCTTTTTAATAGGTTTAGTAAATCTTCCCCACAGACCATTACAAAACTCCCCACATTATTGGTGAATCTACTGAAGGAATACTCTGTGAGCGCTAATGTTTATTTAACTCCAGCTTTCTGTTGTGTTTGTCCTAAATTACCAGTAATCTTAAAGAAAACTATGCAAAAAAATGTTGCTTGTGGTTAGTATTTTTTTGCTTTTTCATGCTTTATTTATATATATATACTATTTAAATGCCTAGTGGCGTGTGTGGAAAAAAAAAAAACCAAGCTGCAGCGCCACCTGCTGGGCAGAGTTATACACTGACCTATATATTTCTTGAAGGAGAAGTGACAGTTGGGAGTGATTGGTGGTTGCCGGGGGTGACAGTGGGGAGTTTTTAACACCTTAAGTAGCTTGATGAAGGACGTGGCGATGAAGATGAAGGATGAGGTGATGGAGAAAAATGATGAGGTGGTGACATGTGGACAAAACCACGTTAAAAAAGGGCGCTTGCGTCGGGAAGTAACGCTCTTCCCCTGAGGAGGCCTGGGCTAGGCCCAAATGCATGACAAGAACCTTTTTAACACCTTAAGTAGCTTGATTTGACTAGAATGCATGAGTATCATGCACGGGTTAACTTGTGTGTGTGTATATATATATATATATATATATATATATATATATATGTGTGTGTGTGTGTGTGTATATATATCACTCATATATTGGGTTGTCCTTAGCAGTAAGGGTGACAAATTGAACATGTCACCCTTACATGCCACAACTTACAGTTACAAAAGCTGCTCGTACAAGTGGTGTATGTGCACCTTTATGCTGAGGAATAGGTAGAATAAGATGCGTACAGCTCTGCCAGGCAGCATATACACAAGTTTTACGTCAGGCATACATACACCCATATACTCATACACAACAACCAAGTCATAAGCACAGGAAAAGTTTGTTAACATTTGTTTTGATTGTGAAAAACACATTTGCTATCATTCTTCATATAACACAGCAGAAAATACGCCTTCTTGTGTATGAGAGAAAGTAGTACAAAAATGTTTTTAAAAATAGGTGTATAATAGATACATCAACAGCTTTTCGCTTCAGAGGTGAATTTGCAATCAGAAGTGACTAGTGCTGGCTGCCCTCATCGTCAGCAATCTGTATTTGCAAATGTTTTTTTAGCATTTGCAAAAGATACAGTTGTCCAGCCTCTTTTGTGTGAACAAACCCCTACTGTACCCTGCCTATTTTAGACCACCCCTTCCCTGCCCAATACCACTACTCCAGTCAGAAGGAGGCGCAGTTGTCAGATGCGCACAGCTTTGCATGCGTGCATATACGTGCGCTCTCTTTGTGGACATGTGCAGTGCAAATTACTGTCATATATGCTGCTTAAACAGCCGTTTATCGTGTCATTGGCCTGACAATCGGGTGAAAAATCTATAGTGTGTAGAAACCAAAGTTTTTTGCAATTTTGCAACTGGGTGGACTAATTTTAGAAGTAGAACAACGGTGGTTGGGAGAAAAAAATTCTGTCGAACAATCATTTCTCTCTTCGAAATAAATAAACGCCCCTTGTCAGACTCATCTGCAGATTAGTAGTGAAACCCACAGAGCGATATAAAGCGACATATTCTGTATAGTCGATGGTGACGGGTCCATACATTCGTATCTACTGTATCTTCAATGTACAGAACACGTGGTGTCGGTCATAATGCACTCTCTTAACTCTATTCTATTTTCTTCAACTGTAACCTTTAATGATTGCTGGCTGTAACATAACAAATGATTAAAAAGTGTTTAATGCTACATGGAATATATACATAAATGATAATCGCCTTTTTTTAGTAGCATCTCAAAAATGAAGTACGAAAGGAAATATTTCCTGCAAAGTAAACCTAATAACAGATTCTTGCATCTAGAGCAGATGTCCTCACCTCGATTGGGTGACTGAGGATTGAGAGAGCTGTACTTACGGCAGCAGCTGGCATGCCAAAGGTTGCCTAACCCCGCTCCAGATAATGCCAGATTACAGACACAGTGCTCCTTCTGTGTTAAATGAGTAACAAGTAACATTAGTCGCAAGCTCTGAAAACCTTGAAGTAATTAATCACCGGGTGTTAAGAGGAGACAGGGACAGAATGTGTGGGGTGAAAGGTAACACTATATTTAAGTCAATTCTGACAGGAAAATGCAAGACAAGGTGGAATATTATAGGCAGCCATAACTCAGACAGATACTTAATGTGGCTTTGGAAGTGGAAGGTTTTGTTAAAACCCCTTGACCTTTGTGTGAAGTGATGAGTAGGGTCAACGATGACACTACCAGCTCCGAGCTGGGCTGGGTTGTGGCAGCCTGTCCTGAACATGATACTCTGCTCTGTAGTCACGTGATTCTCTAGTAGAAGAGTGGATGGGCTTTGCAGCACCACCAAAGCACCATAGGCTTAATGCATATGTATGTCAACAGCAGGCGGCGCTGACGTTGTTTCAACTTTCAGGGATAGATGATGAATAAGCAACTCAAAATTGTATAATAGTCATAATATCTACCGTCATATTTCAGTTAAGTCTAAAATGGCCTTTCTTAATATAAAGTTTTAATGTAAAAGCAAAATCACAGTAAAAAGTTTGAAAGGTAACATTCCACAAAACAGCTAAAAGAGCGCAAAAGCACAATCCGATCATGACACGTGAATACATCAACTTACAAAATAGAGCAGCCGGGCCCATAACAGTGAACCTTTCCTTTAAATACAAACAGATAATATATTTTGAGATTAGTGTCTAGCCTCTGGAACGAGCTATCATACTTAAGGGGGCTTGTTGGGGTCTTCTGTGCCACCACCAGGAAATGTCATACTGTTTCACTGTCATGAAATGTCCAGGAGACTCACAAATTCTGTGTAGGTGTTCCGGACTCACGGGAGAGAAAGGCAGTCTCCTGCCTCCTTCCTCAACAGCAATTCACCTGTGTCACGGTTATAAACAGGAGTACAGCTAGGAGCCACGAATATGGTAAAAACACTCTGTTTATTAGCAGAAAAGTATAAATAGCAGGTAATCGAGAGCAGTAGTAAATACCAGGTGCAAGCTGATGCAGGAAATAATACGAATGTTCAGAAACCAGCAGGTAAACAGCTAATGCAGGGAAGCAGGAGGTATGAACAGGTTCCTAGCAGGCATGAACCAGAGGAGCAAGGCAGGAGGAAGAATCCACAGGTTGCAACAAGGATATGACATCACAGGATGGGACAACAATAACCAGCAATGTATGCTGGGAGTGACAGGTTTAAGAAGGGACACACCCAGGTGCAAGGAATAATTACAGGGCAGGTTAACCCCTGATACAAACAAGTAGGGCACAATAGCAGCACCTCTGGTGAATGAAGGTACTGCTGCAACACACAAAATGAACAAATAATAAAGTCCAAAAGTCCAGGAGGCAGGAGCTGCCAGGCAAAGCAGTAAGCTGTAAGCAGATCGTAACAACCTGATCCCCGAGGGGAAAATTAAAAGGAATGCCCACACCATTTTTTTTCCCTTTTCTGGGCTGCATTCAGTTCTAAAATCTCAGCCACAGAAATCTTTTATTTTGGCAGAAAGCTCCATATATCCAATCCGGTCTTGACAATTTGGCTTAGGAAACCACAGTGCTACAGGCAGTAATCACTTTTCTCCGATAGGGCTAATCACGGCAGTGGCAATTCTCTGTTCACCACACTCCTCTCATCTTAGGCACCGACCTCAGGGTCCTGCTCCTCTGTGTCTTGTTCACTGGTCTGAACCTGTGTCTGCTCAGCGGGCAGCAAACCTCTCTCCATGTTGTCATTGGATCTCAGTGTTGCCAGTTACTCATATAGATCCACAATCTGGGCTTCCAGATTAACCACTCTCACAGGAGTAGTCATTGTTCCATAGCACAAGATATACACTGCATTACTAGTCATGGAATACATGGACTGCAATTAAGCTGTAAGATGTAAATTATTACGCTGAAATCATTAAGAATCAGTTACTTAGACCTAGTTAATGAAATAAAGTGTAGTACTGCACAACATTAATACCATAGTATTAGAGTACTAATAGACTACTTATTATTGTCTGATAATGATTCTGCCACATGACAGGCACAAAAAGCATAATGTACAAGAGACGTCAATGACTCCGTCATGCGTGTATCTTGCCCGGTCGAGGGGCATCCTGTAATTGATATAAGTTTCACGGTAAATATCTAATTAACTAATTTGTATCATAACTTGCAACATAAACACATCGCACTTCTCACAGGGAACATAATAAGAACCATCCAAGGATGGAGGAGGTACGGTGAAAATGTGGCACTGTCCTGTGGTGTGATCAGACAAAGGTCCTTCACCAGGAACGTTTATAAATTGCTGTGTAGGCTGTGTTCCCCCGGGGTTCACATACACTACACTATAGGTAACGTTGTTCCAGGACATTTCATCCATGATATAAAAGCTTTGGAAGAAATGGATTCTCGTCAGGCCTGACTCACATTCAACGGGGGTTAGCATCCACAATCCACTTCCGGGGTGCATTCACAAAGTCAATTTGAATGGCTATACCCCATATACATAAGAGTATACCAAATATACATACGAGTATATCCCATGGACATAAGAGTATAACCCATATACATAAGAGTATATCCCATGTACATAAGAGTATAGTCCATATACATCAGAGTATAGCCCATATACATACGAGTATACCCTATATACATGCGAGTATATCCCATGTACATAAGAGTATATCCCATGTACATAAGAGTATATCCCATGTACATAAGAGTATAGCCCATGTACATAAGAGTATAGGCCATGTACATAAGATTATAGCCCATGTATATAAGTATAGCCCGTGTACATACGAGTATACCCCATATACATACGAGTATATCCCATGTACATAAGAGTATAGCCCATGTACATAAGAGCACAGTCCATGTACATACGAGTATATCCCATATACATACGATTATACCCCATATACATACTAGTATACACCATATACATAAGAGTATATCCCATGTACATAAGATTATAGTTCATGTACATTTAATCTTGGATGTCCTCTCGCCAACTCAAACTCAACCTTTCAAAAATTTGATTAACAATATTCCCACCCAAAAACAGAAGCTTCCTGCCTGACATTTCTATTTCTGTTGATAACATGACCATAAATCCCACCCCGCAAGCTTGCTGCCTAGGTGTTATCCTTGACTCACAACTATCATTTATTCCCCACATCAACTCTATATCTAAATCATGTTACATACATCTAAAGAACATTTACAGAATACGCACATATCTCACACAAGAAACCCCAGAAACCTTAATTCATGCACTCATCATCTCCCGCATCGACGATTGCAATTCCCTCCTTACTGGTCTTCCCAAAGTCAGACTTGAACCCCTACAATCTATTAGGCACGCAGCGGCTAGATTGATTTTCCTTGCAAACCGTTCTTCCTCTGCTGAGCCACTCTGTCAGTCTCTACATTGGTTGCCTGTATTTCAAAGAATCCAATATAAAATTCTTCTACTAACATACAAGGCCATCAACAAAATTGCACCGACATACATCTCCTCACTTATCTCAAAATATCTCCCTACTCGACACCTCCGTTCTGCGTTTCTCTTCCATTCTCATCACATCCTCCCATTCTCGGTTACAGGACTTTTTTCGGGCTGCACCCACTTTGTGGAATTCCCTCCCTCGCACAGTAAGACTTTCCTCTAGTCTCCAAACCTTCAAGCATTCTCTGAAAACCCACCTCTTCAGACAAGGTTATTATTTTCCTCAACCACCATCTTAATCTCCCTTATTACCACCCTCTACACAGCTAACACAAGACAACAACCCTCTGACCAACATTGGTACACACACAGCCCACTCAGTACTTTTACCTTTGCATTCTAGCTGGTCCATTGTACAATATGATGTAGCACATGCCCTTGTGTTTCAAACTCCCATTGTCCTATAGATTGTAAGCTTGCGAGCAGGGTTCTCTCTCTGTCTGTATGTATTACCCAGTATTGTTTTATTCATGTTTGTTCCCATTTGTAAAGCGCTACAGAATTTGCTGGCGCTCTATAAATAAATGTTGATGATGATGATGTACATTAGAGTATAGTCCATATACATACGAGTATACCCAGTATTCATAAAAAGTATACCCCATATACATACAAGTATACCCCATGTACATAAGAGTATATCCCATGTACATTAGAGTATATCCCATGTACATAAGAGTATATCCCATGTGCATAAGAGTATAGCCCATGTACATAAGAGTATAGCTCATGTACATATGAGTATACCCCATTTACATACAATTTTACCCCATATACATAAGAGTATACCCCATATACATAAGAGTATACCCCATATACATAAGAGTATATCACATATACATACGATTATACCCCATAAACGTACGACTATAGTTCATGTACATAACAGTATAGTCCATATACATACGAGTATACCCGATATACGTACGATTATACCCCATATTCATAAAAGTATACCCCATGTACATACGAGTATACCCCATATTCATAAGAGTATATCCCATATACATAAGAGTATAGTTCATGTACATAAGAATATAGTCCATATACATACGAGTATATTCTATATACATACGAGTATATTCCATATACATAAGAGTATAGTTCATGTACATAAGAATATAGTTCATGTACATACGAGTATATTCTATATACATACGAGTATATTCCATATACATACGAGTATATCCCATGGACATAAGAGTATACCCCATATACATAACATAAGAGTATACCCCATATACATAACATAAGAGTATACCCCATATACATAAAGAGTATTTTTTATGAAGGTACCCAATAGAGTTGTTTCAAAGTATAACAAGATTTCCTCCACTTCGGAAGACTTGAAAATCTTGAGGGACCAAGGTGTAAAATGTTGATTTTGGTACTCTACACTCCATAAAGTTGTAAACAACTTAGCCGACTCTTATATCACCATCCTCCTCACAGTTCCCATCTGTCATATTACAGTATATACCTGCTTGTCCATACCGTGTGTTTCACTTTTCCCTTTTAAATTGTAAGCAGTAATGAAAAAGTCCTCTTCACCTTTTGTTTTTCGTTTGTTTATACTATGTAATGTCTGTCTGCCCCTTGTAAAGGAAAACATTTGTGCAGTGCTACAATTGGCCCTTTAAAGTCTCACTGTTTACCTTATTGAAGATAATACTTTGCTGTTTGATTTCCTTCTGTAGAAACATTTGATACCATGGTTCCTTCATACGTTTGGTTTTCCCCACAATGTAATCTGAGAACACAATATGACATTCTGCTGCCACTTTTCACGTTTGATGTTTGCGTCTGTTTTGGATAACCAGATAGCTGCTGGAGAACTTGACAGACTCTTCATAATGGCTCAAAAGAATGTTTCTCTTATCTATTTCAGTTTTTATCTTATCTGTACCTGTTGTAGTCCTATAGTTACAAAAAACAACTAGTAAAGTTTGAAATATGATGTTTTCAGACACATCTGCTAGTGACTTATTTTTATTACACGTCATTATTCATAAAGATTTATTTTTATTAAATGCGTTTTTGCATTTTTTGCTTCTGCTTTTTGTTCTTCTAGTTTGGGAGTATACACATTGCAATGTACCTACAATATAAACACGTGTTTTAAGTGAAGGTATTTGAGTAAATTGTAGCCTTATTATGCTATATTTCGTCCCGTCTATTTTGTAGTTTGTATTTGTCATCTAGACCTAAGCATAAGGCAGCTTAGTGCAAGGGGGCAAAATGGGCAGAGTTTTTATTAAAAGGTGTATTCACCTTCCTTATGTATTGCGCAGTAACTTTTACTGGCAGAACTTGGCTTCAAATGTTCCCAGTCCTACTCCAAGGACATCGCCCAGAAGAACAAATTCACCGTCACCCTATGTATTTGTTCAGCAAAATGCGAATTTGCACAAACATCATCATCATTTATTTATATAGCGCCACTAATTCCTCAGCGCTGTACAGAGAACTCATTCACATCAGTCTCTGTCTGCCCCATTGGAGCTTACAGTCTAAATTCAGTAATATAGACACACACTCACACACAGACAGACACTAGGGTAAATTTTGGTAGCAGCCAATTAACCTACCAGTATGTTTTTGGAGTGTGGGAGGAAACCGGAGCACCCGGAGGAAACCCACGCAAACACGGGGAGAACATACAAACTCCACACAGATATGGCCATGGTTGGGAAACGAACTCATGACCCCAGTGCTGTGAGGCAGAAGTGCTAACCACTGCTAACCACTGAGTCACTGCACAATAGCGAAGCAGAAGCCAAACTTGAAGATTGTATCGCTGTAGTTTCACACCTTCTCTAACTGCAGTGTTCCAATTTCACATTTAAACATATGTCATTATTGATCACAATAGTTACGCATATGCAGAAATACACTTTATTTCTGGAATGCTGTCTATTTTGGGTCAATATTTGACCCACTGTGTATTCAGAGCATGACACATGCCAGTGCCGTGGCAAGAGCCAATCTTTTAGAAACTACCTAGGGACAAGTACGCAAATGAGCCACTGTAACTGATGGTGCTTGTAAACCTACTGGTTTTGCTGTACTTTTCTCATAAGGGATGGGGGTTCTAATATACGACTGATCTTTGCAAGGGCTTCCAACAAGGAGATAAAGGGCATTGCTTAATAAATCCAGCAGTCATGGCCTCTATCCTGTAGGCAGAATCTGACAGTGCACAAACCACATGACAATGCGACCAGACACCAATATGGTCGTGGAAATGCCAGGTGTCAGGACAGGCAGCACAGCTTCCAGGTCAGAGTACAGGGTCGTGAGCAGACAGACATGGTCACTAACAGGGCTGGCCAGTAACAAGAGATCATAACGGCAAACAGCAGACATAAGGATGGTTAGGAACACTCCAGATACGTCATGGATAATAAGATTAGCACAAATTAGTGAAGAATAGCAAAAATACCTATTGCTCAAGCACAGTAATATGCACAGAACACACTTTTAAATCCAGTGCTTACTGACATCAGCAGATACAAGCCACATTTGGGCTGCAAGTTCAAAATAGAAAAACATGCTCACTTTACGCTCTGTGAACGAGCTCTGCGAAACCATTTGCAGGATGTAGGCTGCTTGCCGGAAAAAGCAAAGACACCACTTTATAGTCCTGGCTTGCCCCATTATTCTTATTTTTAACGTTTTACATATCTATCCTAAAGTTCTGCTTGTTTAAGTCTCGCTTACGTGTTAAGTCATTTGAGTAAGGGTGATATTGGAACTGTATCGTTAATATATGTTAAATTTATGGTTTTAAATGTTTACTGCCATTGGTCAAATTGTGCCTCTAAATGCGCTTTCCTTCATAAATAGTGGGTGGAGAGACGCCCCAGTGTTCTTCCCAGCACCTATTTCGCGAGTGCTCCACCCGGCTGTTTTTACTTGCCACCCGGCTCTTGGAGCCCAACAGAGTCCTATTATAATAGAATAAACCATTGTTTCCACTATTATAACAGGCACTATGTGAGCACTACAGCCAGCAGTGTGTGTTAGACCACTGACCACCAGTCCGACCAGTCCTGGCAGGTGTGGGCAATAACCTCCAACATTTTTCAGTATTATTGCAAAGTATTATAAGTGCCTCCACCTGGCTGGCCAAATTTTCTGGGGAGAACACTGCCCCCCATTGAAAATATAAATCAAAGTCTGACTACTGGCTCCTTGGATGCCATGTAAAAATCACACTGTTTTGCAAGGGAAAATAAGCTTCCTAGCCACCCTCAGTATCTACCACATGAAACTCATTTAAGTATCTGTTTCTGCAATGTGTTGCATGTTGATGCAGTAGGAGTTGCATTCCTGCTTCAAACTTTTATGTAGAACTTGTCTGCAGCTTCAAACTATAATCGTCCCATATAAATAGACACAATTTTCGCAGTTTCGTAAATGTTCTTAATGGTCCTTGGCAACACACACACACATATATATATATATACTGTATACATAAAATTTCAGCTATCATAAACTGGACCCATGGGAACCTCAAGCCTTTATTTACATTTTAATACTACATCCACCTGTATCAAGTTTGTATAAAATATCACCATGTTATTTGAAAGTCACCCCACAGACTGGGACAACAACTGAAGCCTGTCTTTACCGTAACATTGAGCAAAATTTACGATGATATCACATTGTTTTCAATAAGATTTTAGGTTTTGCATCATTTGCAGCCAAACCCGTACAGGTGTTAAGTTGTGTAAAAAGTTCTTAAAAAAATAATATATGACCATCTGTTACAGGACAGAGATTTCTTGTTTTTATTCAGTGATCTAAAGAAGGAACTCTGAAAGTTATTTTACCCCCTGCACACACTTGCTCATACAATTTACCATCTTGGCAGCTCTTAAATGTAGTTTTTTTCACTTTTCCCCCTCTGAATAAATATTTGCCTAGTGTGTTCACACACTGAAATTTTTTTCGATATATAGTTGGGTAATAGACGGAACCATGGAACTTCTTGTATCTTATTGTTGGCACATACAAAGTTTGTAGAAAACATTTATCGACAGAGCAGTAATTTACTTTTGAATGAAATCTTACCAAACGTAGGGTTATTATCATGTATTAATAAAACAGCTGGCCTGGAGGGCTGTAAAATCAGTGGAAGGAAGTATAGCATCCAGTGTCAATAGGAAGAACTATCGGGCTATGTCACAGGTCTGTGTATAGATGACCTGAATGACTTTTGGAAGCCACTCTGGAAACTTGGTTATGGGGTAGATTTATCAAACGTTCTAAAAAGGAAAATTGGAGGTGTTGCCCGTAGCAACCAATCAGATTCTAGCTATCATTTATCTAGTGCATTTTAGAAATTGATAGCTGGAATCTGATTGGTTGCTATGGACAACATCTCCCCTTTTACTTTTAAGAAGGATTGATAACTATTCCTATATGAGCCAATTAAAAAGACCTGTTCATTAACCCTAAATGAGTACTGAGTGCTGATTTTTTTGCATTTTGTTCCTCTCATAAGTCTTTGCTGTGTTTTAATGCAAATTTTTCTATAGTGCTTCACTTGCTGACCAGGTTATCCTATGCTGTCTATATCTGGATATCTTCTGTCAGCACAACAGTGTTTTATTATCAAACCCATTGGGTAAAGCATTGTCTTCAGTGGATGCTAAAGACATTGTCCGGAAATCTATTCTTCGAGGTCACAACGAGATCTATACATAGGTCTATCAATTATAACCTCCTAGTTGTATTGTTGGAAAAATACAAAACTAATAATAAACAGAACACTGTGCTCCCTCTTTATTCCATCAGTCACAATAAAGGCCAACACTGGTATTACAGCAAGATCGGTCTTATAAAGTGGGTGACATGAACCGGAATTAATACATTTAAATGTACTTTTGTGCAGAGGACATACCTACTAGTAAGGAATGGATGTGTTGTTATGCACGTCTAGTTGCTATACAATAACAATTGTCGAATGCCAATATGTGGTTCCAAAGCACAATGTGATTTAAAAGCCAAAAGTAGCAGAATAACAGATCAAAATAAAACAAGTACAGCCGTTACTTATCGCAGGCGCTCTGGATCCAGTGTACAGTCATTCAGGTCTGAAGGCTGTGGTCAAGTAGACTGACTACTGGGTCCAGAGCCCCTGCTTTTATACAGTCAGTGAATACAGAAAAACAATGCAGATGATGTGTCTTGCTTCTATAGGTCCAGGCATCAGGAGGGTCCAATGTATTGCAGGTCATAGGCCAGTTCAAACGAAAATATACAAAGGTGGGGGTCAGCTCTCCAGGGGATGCACTCTGATTTTCCTGCCAAGAATCCAGTTTAAACTAGTCTATTTACATTACACAGACAGTATCATTTTAAATATTTATTCCCTATCATCGCTAACTAAAGTATGCAATGTGCGATCTCTTAGGCAAATAACCTGACAACTGAGGATAAATAGAGGATTAAAATTATACTAAACATGACATATTTCCTGTAACCTGAACCTTTGATTTTACTAATATGTATGTAACTCACAATATTAACCTTAAACACTGCTACTTTTTGACATAAATAACTATGTGTTGCAACTACAATTAGTGTGTACTAATTACAGATGTGTATGTTCGTGTGAATGTGTGTAAATGTGTAAACCCTGTTATTGCCACGTGTTGCGGCTGTATATGCTTCTCCACGCCGTAGCTCTACGCATAATTTTCAGACAAAGAAGATCAAGGTGTAAATGTATCAATATGCGGGATCTTCAACACCCGCGTGTTCAGCCTCTTCCGCGATTAAATTTCAAGCGGCGCTGCATTGTAAAGGGTTAACTTCCCTTTACAATGCAGCGCTGCTTGAAATTTAATCGCGGAAGAGGTTGAACACGCGGGTGTTGAAGAACCCGCATATTGATACATTTACCCCCAAGTTTGCTAGATATTAATTGAAATGACTTTATCCAATTAGCTGACTTTGCCAGTGTTATAATGGGAGAACGGGGGGTTATAAAGAAGGAGCAGTGTATATTCCTAAAATAGCAGGCTGCTTGCCTCAGCTTCCACACTGTCCTCAAACATGGAGGCACAGATCCAGTCGTTTGGGGCGTTGGATCGGATTGCAAAGAATCTTATACATTGTGTTCTGGAGATGACCGTACACACTTGCTTAGTTGGTCTATTTAATGTCACCTTCATTTTACATGTACACATTCAAAATTAGAAAAGCTTCATCAGGCGATTAATTCATCTACAGATGTAGCTGTGTATTGCCTATTAGAGGTAATGATGAGTTTTTGTTGTTTAACTGGGGCATGCAGCCATTTGGTGTGTTGATCCAATATGCACGAGAATACAGCCTGGATTCACAATCCTCTAACCTTTTCACTAGTTCCTTGTGCACTAATAGACAATACCGTAGAATGCTGGATAATCCTGCGAAAATGTTTGGTTCTGTTCTGTGCACACATTGTATACTTTAAAACAGATTTGAAAATAGTAAATTACACTTTTATAATTATACTTTTTTTCATTTAAACTGCTTTGCTTTTTGGAATTTGATCTCTGCACGTTTTCTATAAGTCTTGGTGGAATTTGTTTTATTAAGTACTTTTAATTGTATTAGACCACGTTTCTGCCACCAGTTTTCATATTGCGTTTTTGCCCATGCGCAGCTTTTATTAAAGTGGGCAAGAACGGAACAACCTGGACCCAGTGAGAGCGTCCGAGTGCGCACAGCAGTACAGATTATTTCAAGACAGTGGGCCTGATTCATTAGTGATCCTATCTGCCGTTTTTTGCTTATCTTAAGCAAATCCACTCTGTGCATGCTCAGAAAAGGCAGATAAGAAGCAAAATCCACTGCGTAAGTTAACTTCACTTTTATCTCCCCTTTTCTTCTTAAAAATAAGCATCTTAACTTTTGCACAAGATAAGATCACTAATGAATCGGGCCCAGTATCATGATGTGAAAAGGGGAAACCACATCATAGTTATCAATACAGATGATTGGATGGGTGGCATATTTTGACCAATCAGCTCTGTCCATGGCTCTCCAGTGGCTGCAGTTGACTTTCAAAATTCTCCTGGCTTCAGTCGGGGACATTTAAACTGCACAGATGTCAGTGGGGGAGCGTGGGACCCTTATGGTTCTAGAGGTAAATGATAGCGTTCATGGGTAAACTTTAAGAAGACGGGTAAAAAATAAAATGAGGAAAGAAAAAATCCCAGAAAATGTTCAGTAGCTTGTTCTGTGTTAAAATGTAGGTTTTGCTAAGTTTAGAATAACCTGTGATTCACAGAAGCAATATTTAGGTTGTTCTGCCCTCACAGTATGTATAGATTTGTCGGCTTAACATTGGCGGGTAAGCATAGAATAAAGGGAGAAACTGAGGAATGTATAGACAGCTTGAATTTAACTGACTATGGCTGTATTTTAAATGGTTGAGTGCAAAGTGTGTCATGTGTTTTTCTGCCGTTTCGTAACGCGTGTTTTTATTTTCACTAGCCCCGTTGCTCGAAGTCATGCTGAAACTGATATCTTTGTCCATTTATCATTGTTTTTCTTTAGAGAAAGTGTCCTTTCTTGGGGTCATATTAGAGCAGCGGTCTGAGACTGAGGTGGTAGCCAGGCTTCAGTCAGCCTCTTCTCCAGAGATTTGCAAAGCAAGCAAATTGGAATTCATAACAATTCATAACACACAAAAACATTACTGCCTACATATTATGTTGCATCCATGTTCTAATGCGGAGCTGGCATCGGTACAAGTGCTGTTTCCTGTATAAATGTTGCCTGCGGTCTGTCTTTTGCCTGATGTCAGGTACGTCTTGTCTACTGGCACCTTATAGGGCTTTCGTATCTCCTGATCCATTTCCCCTTATCTCTTTATCCATTTGCTGTTACACTGTTGCTTTTTCATAATTACATGGAACGTAATGTAATGGAATACTCGGTGTTCACAAATCTAGACTTGTTGCTTCTAGTCAGAGAAAGCATTAGACAATCTGTTGTTTTAAGAAATATGCTAGTTTGTTAGACCCTATGGTAACAATAGGCAACCTGATACAATTCAGGGGCCGCAGGGGGCGGCCCTCTAACCATCAGAAAGGCCACACGTCACCCTTAAGCTCAGTGATTATTTAAAACAGTACATCAGAGACACCTATCTGTACTAACATAATGGCAGGCATTTAATGTAAGATAATAAATGTTACATGGTATCACAAACAAATCTGAAGTGGAATCAGGAAGGAGTTTGGGGCCGCAGGGGTAGGCGCGGAGGTCCTCATGCAGCTCTGGAGCCGCCTGTTGCCCATCACTGCCCTATGGTTTGCATTGAAACATTTGTATATGGATAGGAGCTTTGTGTCATATCACAAGGCAGCAGAGAACAAAGACATGGCTGAAAAGCACAGACATTAGGGCACAAACAGACTAATGATTTCAAATCATGTAAACGTACAATACCCTATTATTCATTACAATTGGTCTCATCTTGCACCCAGCGATTGAACTTGCCGGTGCTTTGAATCCTGGATTGTGTGTGGCTGATCCATTGCCTTTCTTATCTGCCAATCAGGCACTTATTTTCTGCAGTTCTTGAAAGCTTCACTTGTTCTTAGTCAGAGACCAATCAGAAGACGTACTAGGGCTGTATAAACCTATCAGCTTTCTGCTTACCTTGGCCAATCATTGTACTTTTACGATCTTACCTTGCAACCCCTACTGCTCTTACCTATGTACCAAAGCAGCTTGTCCTTGACAGTGCTTGATATACAGTCTGCTGACTTTGGCTTCTTTTTCTAGAATTGTGCCTGCACTGACCTTGGCTTTTTCCTGATCCCTTCCACTTTTGATAACTGGACTTTTTTTCTGATACCAGATCCGTTAGAGAATAATAGAGCCAAACCATGGAGTTGGTTGGAGCAGATTCTGCTCTGACCCATCAAATGTTTTCTTTGACTCAAAACCTCCACTTCCAGGCCTACAGTCATGTATTGGTTTTCACAAAGTTTGCTGCTTCAGTGTTTTTAGACATTTGTGTCAGATGTTGCTATAAAGTAGAATTACAAGCAAGTGTCAAAGGCTTTTATTGACAATTACATTAAGATTATGCAAAGAGTAAATATTTGCATTGTTGACCCTTCTTTTTGAAGACCTCTGCAATTCGCTCTGGCATGCTGTCAATCAACTTCTGGGCCACTTACTGACTGATGGCCGCCTATTCTTGCCTAATCAATGCTTGGAGTTTGTCAGAATTTGTTGGTTTTTGTTTTTCCACCCACCTCTTGAGGATTGACCACAAGTTCGCAACGGGATTAAGGTCTGGGGAGTTTCCTGGCCATGGACTCAAAATTTTGATGTTTTGATCTCCGAGCCACTTAGATATCACTTTTGCCTTATGGCAAGGTGTTCCATCATGCTGGAAAATACATTGTTTGTCACCAAACTGTTCTTGGATGGTTGGGAGAAGTTAATCTTGGAGGATGTTTTGGTACCATTCTTTTTTCATGGCTGTGTTCTTAGCCAAATTGTGAGTGAGCCCACTCCCTTGGCTGAGAAGTAAGCCCACACATGAATGGTCTCAGAATGCTTTACTGTTGGCGTGACACAGGACTGATTGTAGTGCTCACCTTTCCTTCTCCGGACAAGCATTTGGTCAGATGCCCCAAACAATCTGAAAGGGGATTCATCAGAGAAAATGACTTCACCCCAGTACTCAGCAGTCCAATCCCCTGTACCTTTTGCAGAATATGAGTCTGTCCCTGATGTTTTTCCTGGAGCGAAGTGGCTTCTTTGCTGGCCTTCTTGATACCAGGCCATCCTCCAAAAGTCTTCGTCTCACTGTGCGTGCAGATGCACTCACACCTGCCTGCTGCCATTCCTGAGCCAGGTCTGTACTGGTGGTGCCCTGATCCCACAGCTGAATCATCTTTAGGAGATGGTCCTGGTGCTTATTGGATGCTCTTGGGCACCCTGAAGCCTTCTTCACAACTATTTAACCTCTCTCCTTCAAGTTCTTGATGATCTGAGAAATGGTTGATTTAGGTGCAATCTTACTAGCAGCAATATCCTTCCCTGTGAAGCCCTTTTTGTTCCAAACAATGATGACTTCATGTGTTTCCTTGCATATAACCATGGTTAACAGAGGAAGAACAATGATTTCAAGCACCACCCTCCTTTTAAAGCTTCCAGTCTGTTATTCTAGCTCAATCAGCATGACAGAGTGATCTCCAGCCTTGTCCTCGTCAACACTCTCACCTGTGTTAACGAGAGAATCACTTGAAGTCAGCTGGTCCTTTGTGGCAGGACTGAAATGCAGTGGACATGTTGTATTTGGGATAAAGTTCATTGTCATGGCAAAGAGGGACAATTAATTGCAATTCTTCTGATCACTCTTCATAACATTCTGGAGTATATGGAAATTGCCATCATAAAAACTGAGGCAGCAGACTTTGTGAAAAATAATATTTGTGTCATTCTCAAAACTTTTGGCCATGACTGTACTATAATCATTAATAAAAAATTGTTTTAATTTTTTTTTTTTATATATCTTCTTTTTTTTTAACATGAAATACATAAATCAGGATGTTCTTAATGCGCACTGTACACACAATGCGTTTTTTATATTTTATCTTACTGGCATGCAGTTCTTTAATACAGTTTTTAATACAAAGATGTATCAGTCAGCCCTATCAGTCGGCACTTACTCCAGCCCTGTAGATGGTGCAAATGGCACAGTTAAAAAAACGTACTTTAGAGAATCCAGGGACTTGAATCGGCCGCATCTGTGCTAGCACGTCCTTAGTGTCCATGGCCTGTTTTAGCCCGCCCCTTCGCGCCCCTGTTCCACTTTTCAAATTGTAGGCAGTCATGTCAATTGCATTCAGACATGAATTGCATGTGATTGCATGTGATCGTCTTCAGTATCACCTTTATGCTCACGACATTCAACTCTACATCTCCTCTCCTGATCTCTCATCCACCCTCCTCTCTGTGTATCTTACTGCCTCTCTCCCATCTCCTCCTGGATGTCCTCACGCTTTCTCAAAATTAACATCTCCAAAACGGAACTCATAGTCTTTCCTCCTTCCATACTCCCCTCTCACCACAACCTCTCTATCGTTGATAACAACACTACCATCTCATCTGTCACCCAACTCTGTTGCCTGGGTGTCACCCTTGACTCCTCTCTCTCTTTTGCCCCCCACGTCCAATCCCTTGCTCAAGCCTGTCGCTTCCAACTGCGCAACATCGCCCGCATCCGACCCTTCCTCTCACAAGACGCCACCAAAACCATCATCCATGCACTCATCATCTCCTGCCTGGACTACTGCAACCTCCTCCTCACTGGCCTCCCTCTCTTCCATCTCTCCCCGCTCCGATCTGTACTCAATTCAGCTGCCAGACTTATCTTTCTCTCACGTCGCTCCTCCTCTGCCTCCCCTCTCTACCAGGCCTTACACTGGCTCCCTTTCCCTTACAGAATCCTCTTTAAACTCCTTACTACCACTTACAAAGCTCTCTCCCAATCTACTGCTCCCTACATCTCTAACCTCCTTACCATTCATACTCCCGCTTGCTCCCTGCACTCGGCAAATGACCGTCGCCTCTCCTCCACTCTGATTACCTCTTCCCACTCCCGAGTCCAAGACTTCTCCCGAGCTGCCCCCCTGCACTGGAATGACCTCCCTCGCTCCATCCGTCTCTCTCCAAATCTGTGCTCCTTCAAACGGGCACTCAAACTCACCTGTTCCTGAAAGCCTACCAACCATCCACTTAACCCCTCATCCACTCTGCTTGTTCTCCCCCCTCTCCCCTGGTCCCTTTTTCTCCCTTGCATCACTGCCTCCCTTCATGCCTGTTTTGTCCACCCTCCCTTAGGATGTAAGCTCGCATGAGCAGGGCCCCTCTCCCCTCCTGTCTTCATACCGACTCTTCTGCTCCGCCCTCCCTCCATATGTCTGCCCGGAGTTTCCGAAGCATTGGTACTTAGTGTTTATTGTTCTGTAATGTTTTACCCTGTATGGTCTACTGTTCGTATTATGTAAGGCGCTGCGAAAACCCTGTGGCGCCCAACAAATAAATGATAATAATTGCATTCATTGGCGTCAGGTTAGTTTCAGAGCATGCGCAGAGATATTTCATGGAAGATACGGCACTCATAGGGACTTACGTCTGAAGATGAATCAGGCCCCAGATGTTAGATGATGCCTTTTTAAATAATCAGTGTAAATTCATAACTATATTTTGGTCACATACTCTTGCATGCAATGTGTCAAATATTATGTATAAACTCTTGTACAGTAGTGCGAAGATACCGAGTTTTCTGGCCCAATTCTACCCACTTCATTCTGGCTGGTCACCCACGGGTGCCTGCCTAAGCCATGTAAACCCACCCAGTACCTTCTAAGGTTCTTATTAGTCACTCAGGCAAATGCAGTTAGAAAAGTACAACAGTACATTTATTGTAATAAAAGCAATCACTAGATTATTATGTACACACAGTAAATAAAGGCCAGGCAGGTTTACCACATTGTCTGTCCCTTACCCCACTAGCTTAAGGAGTTACAGTCATCTGGCTGTCTGGATTTGACGACCCATGAATCTGCCGATGTATTCACTGGTAGAGAATGGCAACTCTAAAACCAGCCACCCTGCATCTTCCAGTCCCAGAATGCATATCCTCCCCCCTGTAGTGGCTCCTTATATCTAGGGTCTTATTTCCACAGTGTTTTTCCCTCCCTGGGCAAACCCGTGGGTCTATCCTTCTTAACCATTGGTGAGTGCTGTATCAGGTGGTTGAAGGGGGAGTGGAGAAGAGCTGTACTTCCACAGAAGGTCCTCTGCTGGGCTCTAGGCAAAATATCTGAACTAGTTATGTTGAGAACAATGTATACTAATTGGCCTTCTCCCTCACCTGTATCATGCAATCTGATCCTTACCCATAACCCACCTGGATTAATTTTAAGGACAATGACTAACAGCTTCCATGCATTATCAGCAAGATACAATAAACAATATACATATTTACAATGAGCTACAATGTCTCCTTATCCACATGTAATTAGACACTGCAGTGGTATTCTGTTGAGCTGGGGAACAAAAGCAAGCGCTATAAAAAGTGCATGCTAAAATCCACATTTTGTGAGAAACGAGGTACAGGCTGGTTACGGTGTTAACAAAATCGTTTCATCACAAGTAGATTTAATGGTTTATCAGTCACCTCAATAACTGCTTTTAGCCACCTATTTGAAAGAGGTTTTACAGATTTCTCCTATGCAGGTAATATAACACATTGTAACTTCTATTGATGCAGTGATAATTTATTGTTCCAAGTTATAATTCCCTATTCACTAATCATTATAGTAGCAGGGGAAAAAACTGTTGATAGTATTGGTATAACTCAAAACTGAAGAAATTAGAAATATTTTTGAAAATAATGTTAACGTCAAATGTTGTTAATTTCATAAATATATTTAGATAATGTGCTTGTGCTAAGCCCTGTCCTGTAAGTTAATGTAACACAATAAAGCTCTTTCAATCAATAGACATGACATCCAGCACTCAGGTGCTGGTAGTACCGGTAATAGTAACGGGGGCTGTTTCATTAAAAGGTCTACCTCTAAAAGGCTCCATAATGACAGGTGCCAGGCAGCACCTTTTTGGACTTTTTTTGGATTGTTTTTCTTAAACTACTTGAAAAAATATAGGTTTGAGGATAGCAACAGATGTTTGTATATTTTGTACTTGTCTCTGTATTGAATTATATTTAGCTTGATAAATGCAACTGTTTTACATTTATTAATAAGACTGTCCAGATACTATTCTCTCTTACGTATATCACACTTCTTAATAGTATTATTTTGTGTACACATTGGGTAATGTAACTTTAGCATTTAAAACTAACAATGTGAAGCTACATCTCTATACTATCCCTACGCTTTCTCTACGCTATTGTGCTGCGTACGTATACACACTTGTTACTCCTGACATAAGCTGGCACATATGCTAGTGTTGTAGACCTTGACAAATCGCCTGGTGTTGGGTGCATTCAATGGGTCCTACTCTACACCAGGCTCTTTATGCTTTAGTTAATTTCAGCAGTTATAGCTGTAGTAAAGGATCACATTGCAGCAATAACCTGGAATATCATAGAATCATAGAATTTGGGGGCAGATAACAACCACTTGGCCCATCTAGTCTGCCCAATTGTTAACTTAGGTTAACCTCAAACCCTATTTAAATCCTTTATTCTTTGTAGGGATGTTTAGCCCAAGCATGTTTAAATTGCTCTATTGTATTAGCCTCTACCACTTCTGATGGGAGGCTATTCCACTTATCCACTACCATTTCTGTGAAGTAATGTTTTACTCAAGTTTCCTCTGACCCTACTTTCTCCCAGTGTCAGTGCATGTCCTCATGTTCTAATACTTCTCTTCCTTTGAAGAATGTTTCCCTCCTGTACCTTGTTAAAACCCTTGATATATTTGAAAGTTTCTACTGTTGCTATTTTAGGATTCTATTTACTTTTATTTCGCAAACATTCTAAGGTGGAGATTCATGTCAGCGCCACCCCTCCCACCCTCTAGTCACGCTCCTCTCCTGGAATACACTTGCCGAAAGTAGGCAAGTATGTTCTACTGTGGTGTGATAAACAAGTTGACCTAATAAGCCATGTACACTGCAGCAGTAGCTCGATTCATGAATGTGTGAGGTATTTTAAAAAAGCAAATGATGAGTGAATGAAGATTTGCTTCATATAGCACTTATTACTCTTACTTTTTCTTGAGAACACTGTCTGGCAAATATCAGGAGCAAGACATGCCCTTTATTGGCCAGTGACTTTTTAAAAAGCGACACATGACATGAAGAAGTATAACCAAACATTACTTTTTGTACTCTTTCATTCCACTTTGTCATGTTCCATATACATCATTGCTCATACTATTCACTAATTTCTTATACTCCGTCATCAAACGTTACTTCTCATACTTACTCATAATTTCTCCCTAGTTTAAGTCATCAAATGTCATTTTCTTTTTTTCAATTCTCAGATGTAATCCAAACTCTCAGACACTGACAAATGATAATGTCATAAAATGAGCATTGTACCAGTGGAACTTAACGTTTAACGTGCCCTTAACGTTTTGGGGGGAGGAGTCGAAATATGAATCATATGTGAACCTTCATGTTTTATTTTCCATAAAATCTGCTACAGAACATTTTCTTTTTAAAATAAAGGTTACGTTTAGCTTTAGTATACCTGTAAACTACAAATTGATGAAGGGAAACCGTATTGTAGAGGAAAATCATATTATTCTTTAAGTCTGAAAGGAACATAAGAATATTTGAGAGGAGAAAAAAATATTTTACTACTTTATTTGCAAATTATGCTACTTGGTTTAAAGCTTCTTGTAAATTCAAACTTTCCACATCCACCCACAGAGTAGGCTGTAAAATTTTACATTATCCACAATTGTTTGCGTTGGACCAGATGCAAAGGGGGATAATGACGGAGGGATTTTGGTTTTTGCGAGTGTGTTACTTTTAGCACATGTGAGGTCTGTGAGAATGTTGAGGAATTCATGTGAATTGGTGAAGACCTGCATCGCACAGTCAGAAATTATATGTCATTCGCAAAGTGAGAACTAGTATTACTGACCAGCTGCCGGTTATCAATCGATCACAAGTTGGAACGTCTTAGGTCTTGTGTTATGAGGATCTACAGAAATTTTAAAAGTTCCATAAAAAGAATATCCTGAATTTAATTATTTCCAAAGTTGAATATAGTGCAAATCTAGATTTAGAAAGATCACTTGTTGTGTAATCTAGTAATATGCTATTATATTGGTAATAATGGGTCTGATTCATTAGTGATCTTATCTGTTGTTTTTTGCTTATCTTAAGCAAATCCACTCTGTGCATGCCCAGAAAAGGGAGATAAGAAGCAAAATCCACTGCGTAAGTGAAGAATTTCTTAAATTAAGATGAAAATCCATCTTAACTGCACTCTTATCTCCCACGTTTCTTCTTAAAATTAGCATCTTAACTTTTCCACAAGATAAGATCACTAATGAATCAGGCCCAATATTAGCAAGTTGGATATATGTGCAGGCATAGTAAAAAAAGAAAAAGGTTTGTCGGGTGGTGGGGGGATTATAGATATCCTACGGTGTAATATGAAACCCAAAAAAAACAGCACATGTTTTATCTAAATTCTTAAACAAAATTCCATTTGTGAGACTTTTTTTCTTTTGTGTACAATATATTGCATCAAAAAGCCAAGTTAGTGATATTTTGCATGATGACATTGTCAGGAAATAATTGAAAATCATCTACTCCTTACCAAGTCATAACAATATAATCTCATGTGACACAAATAGTCCATAACAGCCAACATGAAGAAAACATTTGTGAAAGAATTAGTATACCTTACTGATTCTATATCAATAAAGAGGATAGTTTGAGTGTTAGCGTTCCAGGAGATCGCAACTTTTGTGGTTTGGTATGGAGCATTCAGAATTATCTCAAGGAGAAAAGATATCTGCAATCATCTCAAAGAAGCAATTGTTGGTTCTCAATAATCTGTAAAATGTAATGAGAGCATTTCCAAACAAATTTCCTTATTCTTCAGTGAGAAACAAGGTGGGCATCCCAGCAAATTCATCCAAAGATCAGGCCATATGGTGATTAGAACAAAGAAACTCAAAAGATTCCTCCAGTGATTTAAGGTCCTCTGTCGACAGAAAATGTTCTTGACTGCCGTCAGAAAAAGACTAATCAAGTGGGGTTTCATGGAAGGATAGCCAAGAGAAAGCCTTTTTTCCATGCAAACTTTGCAGTATGATTTAGGTTTGCAGAGTTACATGGGAATGAAAGACAGGACTACTGGGACAGTGTTCTCTGGACAGATGAGACAAAGTGGATTTTAATGCACAACATAATGTTTGCAGAAAAGCAAAGACAACATACCACCAAAAGAACCTCATACTACCCGTCAATCATGGGGGTGATTATTTGGACTTGTCTTGCAACCACAGGACCTGGACACCTCAAAATAATCTACTTCACCATAAACTTCTCTGCACACGAGAGTATCTTAGAGAAAGAGGCCATCTGTTCGACAACTGAAGCTCGGCCAAAATTGAACATTTCACAGACATTATACAGCTCCCCTGCACTGGAGTTTGCCCGCTCTAGACCTTTAGAATACTTCTGCTCCCAGTTTGTGAACCAATGACTACATGTGTGTGAATTACTGTTTACTGCTAACCTTACTGTTGTAGAGGTGTTTAAAGACGGATGAGAAACTTTTTGTCAGGGAATTTACATAGCTTTATTGTACTTTTGTAATTCATTTCTGTAATAAAGTATGCATGCCTCTGCCGTATTATTTACAGAAAAGCAAAACCGTTGCTGTTGTCTTCACACACTAGAGGCCGCCAGACGCTTGCATTGAGTTTCTTGGGTCTACCCTTCTTTACTTTTTAAAAATATGTTTTTTTTTTAAATTCTCTACTGGATGCAAATGGAGTGCAAAGAATCTCTCCAGCCTGTTCCACTTGGCACGGAAAACCTCTTGGAAATATTACCTACATATTTCTAGGTACTAATCCAAAATGAATCCAGACCAGAAGGAGAGAGAAGCTCGCCAACTCAATCACAAATTTCACAAATCTCCCGGATTTGCACTGTCTCTTCCAGACTTCCAAGTAGACCGTGCATCAGCATTTGCTACGGCACCCTAGCAGTCGAACATTTGTTTTGATGCCGTAGAGGCTACTACTAATTTACCAGGTGACTTTATGAGAGTTAGGAAACTCTGTATTGGAAAAAATGCACCAGGGGCTAGATATGAGACACCTAAAAGTAGCAATTTGTTGTCGTGATTGGTTTAAAACCCTGTTTGACAAGGTGGACTTACTTTCATAAATTACCTACACCTGGTTGGCATTCCAGAATCTGTCAAATGGCCCAACCAACGGTCCTCGTTAGCTAAGTTAACCGTTAAATCTAAAATTGACCTCTAAACCTGTTTTCAGAGCTCACCATTCAGTTGTGTTCTCTTCCCTTTTTGTTACCCAGAGCTCTCTTGTCAGTCTTATATTGCTCTCATAGTGCAGTAGCTTGCGGTGGGGCTTGCAAGCCACACGTGTGACCTCATTGGGCTGGAGTCCTTGGAGTGTGGCCATGTCAGGAAATGGCAAGAATATGATGAAGAGCAAGCAAAGAATTGACACACACAACTCCCCTGAGTCTGCTCGTAGCCTGCACAGAAGAACAGCAGGGAACTGTGTGTAGCAGATTATTTCCCCTCTTCTATGTACAGTGACGTAATAATAATGTTGGGGGTAACAGTTCCAGTTGCTAGTGCATCCCAGTTTGCAAGCTGTACAACAGGCATCAGTCTTCTGTCATCTACCTGCCAATCTAGACTGACCTTACTGGAGGTTGACATTATGACAGTGGAATAGTTGTAGAACACAGTGACACTACAATGAATCTAAGGTCATTAACCAGAGTGTCTTCCTAATGTACAGCACAATCTGGATTCAAGCGAATGCTGGTACCGCACTTGGCAATTGTTGTTGAAAAACCTGTAGCAATGTTCTTATTCCCAGCCATACATCACTAGTTATTTTTGAGTCTATCTTTTTGAGTCTGTTGTATCTCTTATTTGTATGTAAATGTTCCATATTGTCTATATTCTGACTATTTGCAAGTTATGTTCAGATTCATTTTTTATCAACAACTATATTAATTGTATGGACTATGTAACATACTTAGACAACATAATGTTCTGGGAGGCTTCTAAAGCAGATAGGAAGGTTCGTTCGATGTTCTACTTGTCGTGGAAGAGAAAAGGGACACCTGAAACATTCATTTCTTTTTTTATCTGGTCTCCTCTTTGGCTCACAGAATTTTTTTTTACTCATCATTAAGAATCAAAGCTATAAAGAAACTAAATACATTTTGGAGGCTTATTTACCAAGCCCAGAAAAGTAGAGAGATGACCTCACTAAACACAACTCACATAGATAGGGTGACAAATTGGGGAAATTGCTACCATGCAAATATACTAGAAAACAACTTGAACGGTTTAGTATACAACACTTACTGACATGCAGACTATTTTTTATATTACTAATTGAAATTGTGCCAAACAGAGTCTGAACCATGTAAAGCTCTGTCTCAGTTTCTAGAACAGAAAGGGTTGCCTAGACTTTCTGATAAGGAAATAGAAATGTTGGTTGAAACTTAAAATTCTTGAGCCCACAAGAGACAGCGTGTTGCTCCACTGTCTATTAGACACTCTGTTGGAATATCATCTACAATACACTGAACTGAAGAACATTCTTCATTTATATGGAGCAGTAATGATGTTATCTTCATTGGAGCATTCATTGTCTTTGGGGCAAGGTGGTAGAGTGCATTCAGGGGGAAAACAACATTGTGATTAGTTGAGGGGAGAATAGGAAATTGGTTCCATTCTCCCAAGTCCAAGCAGTCCAAAGTATTGATTGGCAGTTGATATTTTGTTCTTCTGGATTTGTTGGAGACCTCGACCTGGTGCCTCTATGTCCTCCACTGAAACCTCATGTATTCCTACCTACAACTACTCTTACCTATAGTCATTTTGTATCTGGCTTTCTCTTTTCCTGACTTGTTAGACACTTGTGGGCTTTAGTGACAAGCTCAGCAGCTTTCTAGTCTGTCCCACATCGGTTATTGTAAGCAGTTAACCCTCTATGTTTTGTAACAGACACTGTACAATATGTCCCTGCAACCACCATCGCGATCCATTAATTTTGATCAAAGGTAAATTTGAGCTGATCTAAATAGTTGTTGTTTTTTTTTGTTTCTTTGCAATTATGTATCTAAGACAACTCTGTTCTTTTTAGGCTACAAGTGTGAACAGCATTGAACATTCTGTCCTTAGCCTGTGTTAACTTTAGATTAATTTTGGGTTGTAATAGTTAAAATTAAAACGTAATTTTTGCCTACATTTTTTAGGCTGTTGTCAAAGACCTCCTTAGTTCTGTAGGTGATCAGGGAACATTTATAAGCTGTTGTTGATTACTTATATCTATCTGTGTAAGGTGACACACACCGTTTTATTGACTTCCACCTAATTATTCCTTGATTATACCTAATACTTTATTTTCTCCTTCCACTGCATGTTGCTCAAGATACTGGTGGCACCTCTTGTGGGGCAATCTGGGGTAGATAGGGAGGTGGACATGAATTATAAAGTTGTGAAATGTAATATTTAATCTATAATATCTAAGATACCTACCCAAGTCTCTTCCTGATCTTGTTCTTTAAGTTTTCCATTTTAGTTCATTGTAAGTGGAAGCTGGTGGAGAATTAGGTGTATCGCCTCATTTGCTTTCCAAGTTTCTTTTATTGTCTAAATTGTCACCTTTTTATAAGAACTTTTCAAATATTGTGCTGTTCCTTCATGAGCGGCTTTCAAGCCTTAAACTACAGACCAAATGTGTTTTATCCGATTCTTTAACCCAATATAAAAATTAACTATCTCTCACCAAGACTGAGACATTTTATCTCTCTTTTTTATCAAATATACCATCTTCCAAAAATTGGACCTTAAGATCCTATTAATTTTCTTTATAAAGCTACAACTTTTCTGGCCTATTGCACGTACATATGAGGCTGTTGTCCCAGGTGGGTAGGCAGTAACTCTTCACTCTTTTCGGTGCCCATTATTTTTACTTCATTGACACAGTGATTTCACAGTTTATACACCAATACATTCTTAAATAAAAAGATTATTTAGGGCATCATGTAAGCTAAAAAGAGGAAGGATAATTATCCAAGGCTCCGGTCTTCACCCTTAGACGCCACTGCCCATACATCTATGTGGGCCAGGGTCCAAGCTTAATGATAAGTCACTGGTTCCCGGGATGTCCCTTTTTCATACTAACAAGTTAATTTCCATTACAGGGTTGGAAAGAAATGTATTTTTAGATGCTTCCAAGCATGTGCCCTACTGTTAGCACAGGTTACTTGTACCAGTACACACAATCTTCAGACTCTGTATTCAATCCAAACCAGATTCCTGTTACAAGGCCAGTACTCGGTTCACACTGGGTTCCCATTAACGTGCCTGAGCTCAATTAATTCCAGAAGTTATTGGATATTCCATTGTATTTCCTCACTTTCAGCCTCAAACAGCTTGTTAGAGGCTGTCTCGGCTGTATAAGATCCTGGTCTCCTTCAATACGCTGTCAGTCTGTGAATGGGAATTATAACTCCGTTCACTAAGGCTAGACTATTCATTGGCGTGATCTTTTCTTGTAACATTACTTTTTATTCCTGTCTAGACCTAAATTCCACTAAAAACAAGAACAAAGTTTGGTGCTGAAATATTTCTACTGCTACTAATAACTTATAATTTAGAACCTATTCATTTAGAATGCCTGTGTCAGCACTAGCTCCACATATAGGTTATGGGAATGTTTCATTCAAGTTTTGTACACATCAAATTCAGTTTGTTTGTTATATTTATTCTATGTCGTTAATAAAACGTGTCAGAGTAAACAAAATACAGTCAATGACAATGTAATAATATGATCAATCATACAGTCGTGGCAAAAAATATAGTCTACAGGGTTTTTATCCAATAATGTTCCTTTTCTTCCAGAAAAGTGTTGAAATTAAAATAAATATTTTGGTATCCATACATACTTTTTATTTTTATGTTTATGCAGTAGAATAAAACACAAAAAGATTACAGAAATTAATTGAGCTGGACAAAGTTATTGACACCTGTTAGAAGTAGATAGAAATAATTGGATTTCGAGCTGCTGATTCTCATTCGTTTTCAAACTGAACTCACCTGCGGTGAATAGAAAAAGCTAGAATAGAGAAAAGGACTAATTCTCCTGGTTTTTGTGTCGCTGTGTGTACTACAATGAGCATGGAGAAGAGAGAGAAAGCCAGAAAATTGACAGAGGAGGTCAGACAGAAGATTGTAGCCGAGCACGGACAATCTCAAGGCTACAAATCAATCTCCATCGATCATGATGTTCCCATTCCTACTGCACCTAACGATTTTAGGAAGTTGAAGGCACTGTAGCAACCCTTCCAGTTAAGAGAAAACCTTATTGAAAATCGCAATGCAGGATTGTTCGAATGGTGGAGAAAGTACTGAAACTGTCGGCACATTCAAGCTGACCTTAAGACTTAAGGTATGACAGTCAACTCAAACCATCTGTTGCCATCTCAATGAATAGGGGTTATATCAGGGTTTCCCAAACCCAGTCCTTAGGGCTCCCCAACAGTGCAGGTTTTACATATCTCCTTGCTGGAGCACAGGTGTATTCATTACTGACTGACACATTGTAACAGATCCACAGGTGGTCCTAATTATGTCACATGTGATCCGGAAAACCTGCACTGTTGGGGAGCCCTGAGGACTGGGTTTGGGAAACCCTGGGTTATATGGTAGGTGGGCCCCACTCCTGAGAGAGAGACTTAAGAAAGCCTGATTGGAGTTTGCCAAAGCACACCTGTGCTTTGTTAAACACATTTAACATACACCCAGATTTATTCTGGGCGAATGTCCTGTGGACAGCTGAGACAAAACTGGAGCTTTTTGGTAAAGCTTATAATCCCTATGTTTACAGAAAGCAAAATGAGCGTCCAAAGAAAACAGCACCTTCCCTACAGTCAAACATGGAAGGAGGTTCAGTGATGTTATTTGGGGTACATCTGGCACTTGTTGCCTTGAACGTGTGCATGGCAGCATCTGGTGATTACCAGGACTTTTGGAACCCAGTGTCAGAAAGCAGGGTCCCTGACCAAATACTGACAATTTAAATTTATGTTTAGTTATTTGGAAAAATAAAATGCCATTTTTGGCCATGACCGTATATAAGATATTTTGTAATAAACCTTCCAAGGGCCAAATAAATGTGTGCCGGCCTGGGAGGCAGATGCCGTTCCATGTCCACAGAAAAGGAAGCAGATTTTCTTAAGAAGTTAGAAAATCTTCAGATGCACTGAAATGAAAGAGACCTTGTATAAGATACTGGCTCTGTGGTATTATATCCCATCCAAGATACATAAATTTAGGCTACCACTTTGCTTTTGCAGCTGCGACCAAACTGGTAATATAACTCACATATGCAGGGATTGCCCATGAGAGAAGCAGTTCTGACATAAAGTAGAATGTTAATTGAATTATAAGCCGTGTGGCAGTCTGGTCCTGACACCTTGCTTGGCGTTCTTAAAGGATCTGGTCAAGGGTCTATAATGTCATGCGCAGAAGTTACTCGTTACTCGGTCAGGTCTTTTCAGCAGCCAAGTGAGTTACTCCATCAACTGTTTTTCTGATTAACAAGATGATCTCACAAGTAAATTATATTAAATAAATGATAAGTTATTGCACATTGTTGAATACAGAAGGCATATTAACAGTGCAATTGGTAATTGTGGACCTCCATATAATGATAAAAGCACTCTGCTTAGGTGACCAGTAGGGTGTAGTATGGGTTAAAGTCTGCTGGGTTCTGTACCTGTGAAAAAGTGCTGGGGTGTCAATGCCGTATGTAAGTTGGGAGCCGGCATGATTTTGTTTTCTATTGGATTTTTATATTGTGCTGTTTGCAGTTTTAATTGATTTACTACCTTCCCTCTGTTTTTGTTATTTGTATTTCTGTTTGCAATAGAAAGTAAATAAAAATAGTATATTCAAACAAAATCAAGCATAATGGACATAATTACTGTAAAAACAAAGATTCAAACCAGGAAAAGACATGGAGGAAAGCTCTTCAAAAACATAATGAATATGGTTTATAGAACATGTATAACAGTTCCCCTGTCATTAGCTGCCAGCATGTGCTAGTGGTGTGAGCAGAGATTAATGAACTAAGCCCTATTTTCAGTCCCGATGACTACCCCATGGTTTATAATTGAATTACTGTCTGCACATTCACATAGGGAAAACTATGGTGCAATGCAACTCTCATTTAATTGATTCGCCCCCAAATAGCATTATATTGGTAATTATGCAATTAGACCAAATGACCAGATCATGTTGAACCCAAGTAAATCGTCGGCAGCTGACCACGCACACACAAACAGATTACTAATCAGACTGATTGAGATATACCTGGCCATTTGCTATTCTGATGGCCAGATCTTACACTGTACAAGCTCCTTAAATTACAAGGTGTAACACGCTCAGAAGTGGCATTTCTGGATAGGCTTACTCCCATAACAGCCAGGAGAGCAGCCCATTTTTAAAGTAGATGGACCAAGGCTGGCAGGGGTAATAGAGGATTTCATTGCCAGGAATGCAGAAAGCATAATTACCACCTGCTGTATCCCCAAAGCCAGCATTCGACACGCAGTGGACCAGGTTGACAGGTTGCTGGGAGGGACTGGGTATAAGCCAGCTGTTTTAGACCATATTGGTACCAATGACGAATAAATGTAAGATATAGATTGCCAAAGAGGTACTGGCAGATTAGAAGTGATCAGAAACTATGAATGTTGTGTCTAATTGAGCAGTATGTTGTAAGCACCCTTGTATAGATGAAGACAAGAATAAGCTCCATTCACAGTTAGAAATGCTTGATGGTTTGAGCATTGTTGTAATTGAGGGGATATAAATTCCCTAAAATCATCATCATCATCATCATCAACATTTATTTATATAGCGCCAGCAGAATCCGTAGCTCTTTACAATTGGGAACAAACAGTAATAAAACAATGCTGGGCAATACATACATACATAGAGGTAAGAAGGCCCTGCTCGCAAGCTTACAATCTATGGGACAATGGTTTGATACATAAGGGCAAGTGCTGCATCATACTGAATATTTGACCAGCTAGAATGTAAAGGTTACAAAGTATTTACTGGGTTGTATGCTCAGTCACTGTCACGAGCCGCGGCGGCAACGGCAAGGCAATGGTCGGGACACTCTTCCTGTGTAGCGCTGCGTCCCGGCATCCAGGGCAGCCGGGCGCGTGCGCAAATTAGGGATGAGCCAGGTGGCTAATCACTCTCCCCTGTGCCTCAGTCAATTTCATTGGCCAATGCTAGTATAAAAGGCAGGAAGAGGCAATCCTCCCTGTCGGTTATAGTCCCTTCTTCTTAGCAAACTTTCCTGCTGTGTTGCTGTTCCTGATATTCCCTTTCTTCTGTTGCCGACCTTTGCCTGGATTTTGACGCTGATTGATTGCCTGTGACCCTGACCCCCTGCTTGAATTAGATGCTGCTGATTTGCCTGTGACCCTGACCCCTTTGCTTAGACTTAGACACTGCCGTATTGCCTTTGACTTTTTGACCCCTGGCCTGGATCTAGACGCTACTGTTTTCCGGCGACCCTCAAAACCTCTGCCGGGATCTTCACTCCACCTTTTTGTGAACGCCTGCGCTACATTCTCAGGTATCAGCTCCTACTACTAGAGTACCAGACCTGGGGACATCGGAGTACCTGTGAGCGCATCTAGCTCTACGGGAATAGTGGTTCCTATAGGCGAAGACCTCTGAAGCGGTTCTAGGAGTTGATGCCTGGGGCGTGAACCTAGAGAGATTAAGAGGGTGGTAGAGGAATGCTATAAGCCTGTCTGAAGAGGTGGGTTTTCAGAGAACGCTTGAAGGTTTGAAGACTAGAGGAAAGTCTTGTGCACCGAGGGAGTGAATTCCACAAAGTGGGTGCAGCCCGGAAAAGTCCTGTAACCGAGAATGGGAGGATGTGATGAGAGTGGAGGAGCGACGCAGAACGGAGGTGTCGAGTTGGGAGATATTTTGAGACAAGTGAGGAGATGTATGTCAGTGCAATTTTGTTGATGGCCTTGTATGTTGGTAGAAAAAATGTATATTGGATTCGTTGAAAAACAGGCAGCCAATGTAGAGACTGACAGAGTGACTCAGCAGATGTAAAATCGATTTGCAAGGAAAAACAATCTAGCCGCTGCGTGCAAAATAGATTGTAGGGGCTCGAGTCTAATTTTGGGAAGACCAGTAAGGAGGGAATTACAATAGTCGATGTGGGAGATGATGAGTGTATGAATTAAAGTTTTTGCAGTGTCTTGTGTGAGATATGTACGTATTCTGGAAATGTTTTTTAGATGTATGCAGTATGATGTAAATATAGAGCTGATGTGGGGTACAAAGGATAGTTGCGAGTCAAGGATTACTCATAGGCAGCGAGCTTGCAGGGTGGGATTTATGGTCATGTTGTCAACAGAAATACAAATGTCAGGCAGTAAGCATCTATTGTTGGGTGGGAATGTTATTAATTCTGTTTTTGAAAGATTGAGTTTGAGTTGGCGAGAAGACATCCAAGATGAAGTGGCAGAAAGACAGTCAGTAACGCGAGACAACACAGATGGTGAGAGATCAGGAGAGGAAAGATTAATTTGTGTATCATCCGCATAGAGATGATACTGAAGTCCAAAGGAGCTTATTAGTTTTCCTAGAGAAGTGGTGTAGGTAGAGAATATGAATGGGTGTAATGGAACTTCTAGCACTGTAAATGGATGAAACATTTTATACTTGTTTCAGGTCAATTTCATGCATCATGTAATAGAAGTTTCAACTAGAAGACATAATCGCAAATGTTCAATTAAAGTGAACCTGGGAAATAAATAGTGGTCATAGCTTAGTCTCCTTTGATTCATGCTGTAAGAAAGAAATGTATGTTGGTTGGACAAAAACACATTTTAAGAAGGAAAATTCAACATTGCTGAGCTCATCAATACATTTACCAATTTATTCTCATTTATGGCACCATATAAGTAATCGGCAATGATGATAAATAGAAAAGAAATCAACAACAGAGTGGCTCACTTCAAAGGTAAGAAAAGGAAAATTAATGCAAGAAGAAGACAATGATTACAAAATGGAATGGCTAAAACTAAAAGAAAAACTAAAAAGAGCAACATTAATCGCAGCAAAAATCATTTACTGCAGGTCTATCAACAGTAAAAGGAAAACGGGGTACATTTACTAAAACTTCTAAAAAGAAAAAGTAGAGGTGATGCCCATAGCAACAAATTAGATTCTAGCTGCAATTTTTAGAATATAGTAGATAAATGATAGCCAGAATCTGATTGGTTGCTATGGGCAACACTTCCACCTTTCCTTTTTAGAAGTTTTAGTAAATCTACCCCCAGGACTTGTTGATTCACTAAAAATGAAAAAGGTGATTTTAAACACCAGTGACAATGAGAAGACATTAATAACAGAGTTATTAAATTTGTTTATGCAAAGTAACAAGCAAATGTGTATACTGTATATTGTTTTATAATATTACTGACATCAAACCAAATGTACCCTTTCTGGGTGACAGAAGTATTGCTCCAAAAAAGATTAGATAATATTAATGTTAATGAAGCGCCTGAACCATGTGGCTTACATCCAAGTGTCCTCGGAGAACTTAGTTCAGTTATTGCTAAAGCATTGTTTCTACTTTCTGAAGAATGTACGGACTGTTTTTTTGCAAAAATCTAAATGTGATACCTATGTTCAAAAAGAGATTGAGGTATCTCCCTAGTAACTATAGACCAGTAAATTTAACATGTATAGTTGGAAGCTGTTTGAGGCATTCAAGAATATGATCTAGAAAATATCGGCAACAGCCAGCAGGGAATTATGAAATATTGACCTTGTTAAAAAAGTCGACATGCATTTTATAAAGAAGCAAGTAAAAGTTTCACAATTAGCAGTGGATGTTTTAGATTTAGATATTTTCTAATAGATTCCAACTGTGCTTATTGGTCTAAAAATATGATATGTAACTGGCTAAAATATTGTGTTCAGAGAGTAATAATCAATTACTCATAGTCTAACTGGACTATGGTTTCAAGGGGTGTATTCCAGGGTTTTGTCTTGGGACCAATGTTGTTTAAAAATGTTGAAGTAGTGGTACTCTCTCAGTGTTATCAGTTGATACTAAATTATTTTGTATAGTAGAGATGAAGATCAATGTGAATAATTAATTTGGTCAAATCTTATACATGCAACTTACCAAATAGGTTGAGCACTGGTCCCTTCAGAGGACTCAAGACCACCCCTTATGGCTGTAAAAAAAAAGAGATTCCGCTTTCAGATATAAGCAGGGTTCTTTTCAGTAAGAGCTGTGTAACGCATTCCCACAAAAAATGGTATTGGCTGCAAATTGTCAATGTAAGTATTAGGTGTTTCCCTTTATAGAGGTCTTCTGACATTAATAATACAATATGGTACATTGATCCAAGGAATGGTGAGGAAGGAATTTTTCCCGTTGTCAGGCACCGTCCCCGCTCTCTTCCTCCGCTATGCGGGAACGGGCGCCTGAAGGGTCTCGGCTGAGGGGCCCTGTTGCTTAGCAACAGGTGCGCCGCGCCCCCAGCTTCCTCCTCTGTCGGGCACATGCGCCCTGATAGCAACGGGACGCTTCTTTCGGCACGCAGTGTGCCTGTCCGTGCCTTCTCCTGCTTCCTCCAATCACTGCTTCCCTGCACCTATTTAAACCTGGCACTGGCGCCATTAGGGTGCCAGAGTAACAGGTTCCTGTCTCCAGCATATTCATTGTGGCTTATTATTGGATTCTGACCCGTCGCTCCTGACTATTCTCTTGGATTGTGTATTACCATAGTGACCCGGCTTGTTGACCATTCTCTTGTATCCTGACACATATTGTTCCTGCGACCTTGCCCTATTTGACTACCCGTTTGGATCCTCCTTTGTACCTTGCATTCCCGATTGGCTTCTGACCCGAACCTTCTGACCCTCCTTACCGCTACACTGGCAACTGGCCAGTAGGACCGCGACCTGCGTGCCGTGTGCAGCGAAGTCCAAACCTTCTTGCGGGGGTCCCTGGCAAACACCAGGGGTACGTTAGACTCCGCACCTGCTAGCTCAGTATCGCTAATACCGGTTAGTGGCTCTCTACACTCAAGTCTACGGCTAAGGCCTGACACCCGTCTTATAACAGATTGGACTTTACTTTAAAGGGTTGTTATGCCTTCCTCTTGGTCAGCTAGAGTTTTTGGGGAGGAAAGGTTAAAATTGATGGACATAGGTCTTTTCTCAATCTGAACAATAATATGCGAACGTTTGAATCTAATCTCCTTGCACATTTTGCTGCTGGGCGGGTGCCTGGAAACATATCATATCTGGTACAGTCCAGGCAGACCTTGGTGCACTACAACCTCCATCCTAACGTGTTCCCTGGACATGGTTATAAGCTATTTCTTGTATTTTGCATGACCATCACTAATAAGTACTAACTTACAAAAGCCAGATAATAAAAGTAGGTAATGCAAACCGTATCTTATATGCAGAATGAAAGGAATTGTAGAAAACAATTGAAAAGTTGGGGCTAAAATTTCAAATCCAAATTGGAAATTAAAGATAGTTAGGAGTTATATCCATATATTTTACCAAGTATCCTTATGTTATAAACAAGTGACTGGTCCATCTGTGCTCAAGCAGGGATCTGATACTTTAGTAGTGCTGTGTTCAAGCAGAAGCTCTGAACTGAATTGGATAGAGCAGGGTTTTCCAAACCCAGTCCTCAGGGCTCCCTAACAGTGCAGGTTTTCCATATCTCCTTGCTGGAGCACAGGTGTATTCATTACTGACTGACACATTGTAACAGATCCACAGGTGGTCCTAATTATGTCACATGTGATCCAGAAAACCTGCACTGTTAGGGAGCCCTGAGGACTGGGTTTGGGAAACCCTGGGATAGAGTCATCATGACTGGAGATTGATGTTTAATTCCTTTTAGGCAGGCCCAGTATTATCATCTGAGCAGCAAACATGGATGAATGTCCTTCTCGCACTGACCCAAGTGTATACGGACTGCATTTACCTGACATATATATCGTGCAGGTGAACAGAAGATAAAGACGTACAATTGGACAGAGCCTGCTGGTTAGAAATGCTCAAATTCCCACTTGTCCCTTCTACGCCAAGCCTTTTATATCCATGCTTGGTCTTAATTTCCCTTCACTTTTCTTTATTTTAATTGTAAACACTGGGATGGCTCCAAATTCTGTATGAGATTGGGCTGATGCCCATAAAATAACTAGGTTCTCACTAACTTAATTTATAAGAGTCGCTAATTAAATTAAGTGTATCTGGATTTACAGGAATTAGGAAAGGCAAAATAACATTTTTATAAACAGTTATTGTTATTGGGCCTCTTTCCTTCAGATACAACATTGTGTAGCATCAAACTATATCTGCATGGAAGTAATATCTTTCAAGGTATACACAGACAGGGCAGAGTTTATTGCACCGTGGTTAAGGGTTAAGGTGGTATCTTGGTTGTCTTGCCACAGATCTCTGACTGGTTTAGCGTTATTTGGCAAAAAAATATTCAATGGCGTGCCGTTCACGGCGATAATCGCTGCTTCTTCTGCATTATATGTGTATTTGTGTGTCTCTGTGTACTTCACACGGGGGACACTTGGCATGGGGCTAAAATAAGGAAGAGGTTGAGAGATGGGTTTGCGTTGGTGAATCTATACGGAGATGTTGAGGGGGATAACGACATTGCAAGTAGGGTTTGAGCTAATCATGGGAAGAATTTGGGATAATTAGATTTGATATAGGAACATAATGTCAAGCTGGGTAAGCACATTACAGGGAACATAATGATGTTATCACAGTAGATAGTATTAGATGGATATAATGATTGTGGTATAAGATTTCATTCAACAATATCCAGTGATAGGAGAAACATAATAACATTGAAGGTGGGACCCTTAATTCTATACAAGAGATGTTTTTACCAACCATGTGACACATTTTCTAAGCGCAACGCAATACACTTTGCAAAGTAAAAATGCACCTTCACCGAATTCATGCTCTGGGCATCTCTAAGGTACGTTATTTTCAGTGGTATCACTTGCACCAGCTACAGGTCAGGTGTAAGTGCTGCGTGATAGTGATGAGCAACTGTAAAAATGCATTCTATGTACAGCAGACAGTAATAACATCCTGATTAATGTATTTCATGGAGGGGTGAATTAAAACTTTTTTTTTTTTTATTTACATTTCATTAATGACTATAAGCAGGTAATAATAATTGAATACCTTTTTTTTTTTCTCTGCGTTCTGCAGGGACTTTATATTGCACTTATGTATTGTACGTATCCTGCATAGTGTTGTGTCTGTTTCAATAGGCCAAGTGCCGTGTATGCAGACTGTACCTACACAGACGTTTTTTCAGATCGGCTTCTAGTTAATTACAGATGTGCATACGCCCAATTTTTGTGTGTTTTTACAAAAACCACACAATATGTTCATATTGTGTGCCCTTATGAATCAGACCCTATATGTTTCATGGGACATGCAATTGTAGGCTCACTCGCCTTAAATCCTCAACCAATCCCAGCACTAGACAGCCTGGACCACATAATGGGGAGAGCATGGGGTCCCCATACTATTATGAAAAGCACATCTGTTATTCATAGTGAGTTAGTCATTATTTATGAGGATTTTTCAGGTTGGCTTTGCTTTTGTTATTTCATCTAGAACGATGCCCCAATAAATGTTATACTGTCTGGCAACGTTGACTAGACTCCCCACTCCCTTACAATTAGAGATGTTCATGTTTTGGTTTTGATTTTGGTTTTGGATCTGCATTAACTTAGTGTTTTGGTTTTGGCAAAACCGCCATCACGTGTTTCTAAAATCCTTATTTTTTTGCTAAAATCACATAATTTGGCTCTTTTTTGTTCCTACATTATTATTAACCTCAATAACACTAATTTCCAATCATTTCCAGTCAATTTTTGTCAAATCATAAGAACAGTGCTACCCCTCCTGTTTCTGTGTGAGCAATGGCACTGGAGACTGGACAGTGACAAGAACACTGCTACCCCTCCTGTTTCTGTGTGAGCAATGGCACTGGAGACTGGAGAGCAACAAGAACACTACTACTCCTGTTTCTGTGTGAGCAATGGCACTGGAGACTGGACAGTGACAAGAACACTGCTACCCCTCCTGTTTCTGTGTGAGCAATGGCACTGGAGACTGGAGAGCAACAAGAACACTACTACTCCTGTTTCTGTGTGAGCAATGGCACTGAGCAATGGTACTGGAGAGTGACAAGAACACTGCTACCCCTGTTTCTGTGTGAGCAATGGCACTGCATCTCCTGGGGAGGGAGGTACTTATGGAATCCAAAACCCGCGAGATCCGACAACGCAACAGTGATGTTTTGCTTCAATTCAGATCCGAGGATGCAAGAAAGTACCGAGCCATCTCGCGAGCCTACTCGGATCCCCTAAGTTCGGGTGGGCTCGGTTTTCAGAAAACCAAGCCCGAGCACCTCTACTTTACAATGAACCTTACAGTGGCACTCATTTGTGTACAATCTAATTTGTGCCATAGTATGTAACCCTACCTAATAAAGGTTTGTTGAGTCAAAATAAAAAAAAATAGTGGAGCAGGTGATGGCATCAGGATTGGGAGATATTACATTTTGTCATGTGACATACCCCACCCAACACTGTCCAAGTTATTGATGGGATTAGCTGCATTTAAAAGGCCACTATGCCTAAAATACCTGTTTATGCAACATGAAAATGCAGCTTGTAACATACAGACATGCCTCGTGTCTAAAGGATGTCACTAGATCTTAGTGGATTGTAAGACTAAATATTTACTTCATGGCTTCATGGTCTCCCTATATGACCTGTGCCGGTCATTTAGAAAACTACACTACAATAAGACTATTATGAGCCATTATAGATCATTGTATTGATTGATCGTTAACTACTAATAACACGTCAATGAATATCAGTCATTATGTAAAGAAGTACACCTTGTTGCCATGCAGGTGTGATTGATAGCACAAAACACTATCTCATTCATTACAATCAGAGATGGCCAATGTCACAAGCACTCTGACCCCAATTAATTAATTGTTATATAACAAACCTGTTACTTATGTTAAATAACCGAGTCTAAGTTAGTTCAATCAGTAGTAAAATACCAGAGCACACAAATATTCCCTTGGTCAGGATCAGATCTATGATATGTTATATACTAGATTTTATTTATGGAAAGTCATGAACTAAATCCTTAAAGAATGCTGTGTATTATCACCAAAAGGCTTATTTAAGTAATTGTCCAGTGCAAAAATAATTACATCTGATTGGATAAAACTATTGACAGCTAACACTTTCTTTCCCCAAATCAGATTTTCTTTTGACGTTTGGATAAGTCCATAAACGTCTGTATGATTTTGTCCGATTTGGAGACACATTTTAGAAGAATAGCGTGCGGTGGTAATAAGTATTGAACAGTTTGAATTGCTCACGCACTTGTTAGGTCTTATGCCAGTTACACCAAAGTCGATCATACTGCTCAGCGTGAGTGTCATTGACAAACCCACTTTTGGAGTTGGGCTTGTATTGGAGCCATGTACAAGGCAAAATCTTTTACCGTAACTTTACTTTTACTGTCAACCTTTTACCTCTTGTGAATGGTCCAGGATGTCATTCATTCATTCATTTTCAACATACTGTAAGGTTGATGGACCGCTTGGTCAAGATTCCCACCAAAGGGACACATCAGCTTCAGAAATGTTTGTGCATGAAACTTTAACTGCATTTTGTTCACTTTGCAGTCTCTGTTACCTTGCTTTACCTGGATCTAGGCTCACAGACACCTTGGATACCTGCGCCCTATTGCGCAATGGGATATTCATCTCCTAGCAGGGCCAAACCAAGTCACTGTAGAAACAAAGTTATATGATGAAAGTACTTTCCAATAAGTTCTTTCCTTGCTAAACATATATTTTGTTGAGCTTAGAAAACTCATGATCTCAGCAGGAGATCCCTGACCCCTTAGTCAACATTACAACATAGTTCGAAAACGATAGCTTCTAAAACCACTGCAGAACTAACCAATCAAAGGGGAGCTGTCTTGTTGGCACCACCTTGTCTCTTGGTAAATCTCTCATTTGGTTGGTTTTGATCTCTTGACATGTTTTTGGCCAGTCCATACATTCTTGTCAGTGTGTACGTTACATTTTTATTTTGTTTTCCAGTTTTTCTCTCCTTCGCTTCCATTGTGAAACGTTGCGCAATCCTCTAATCATAAGTACCACTACAACCCCCCCCCCCCCCCAACTATGAAAAATTTGTTTGTATGCCAGTAATTTTTCCAGGCTTCGCGAACTGAAGCCAACGATAACATACAGGTAATGTATATAAGCCCAGGAGCTTACTTGGCACTGATTCCTTCTCTAGCACACATCGTTTTCCAGTACACTGATCCTCAAAGTGGTCCTCAGATATTTGCCGAAAAAATTCAATCCCCCTCGTATTGTTACCGAACATCTGAGGGAAGTCATTTTTCCGAACTGTTAAGTTTAGGAGTTTATAATTCTGAGCCTTGAGCAAAAAAATTGAAAGAAAAAAAATAAAAATAATAATTCATAGACATTTTAATGTATAACAAATATGTTTATAACCAAAGTAGCTCAGGTTTATAAGTGTATAAATTTCAAATGGGAATATGGAATGTGTTATAATACTGCCTTTAAGCAAGGCTAGTGTGTTATTCTAGATGGTCTTACTTTGATGCTGGAGTAACGTTAGAAAATTGTGTCTGTTTTGTCTTGTGTGTTAACTTGGATGGCCTCTCGGCACAGCTGTGTTTAAATAAAGCTATGCGTATTTCCTTGACCCTAGTGATTTTGCCTCTAGGTCTCTTCATGCCGAGTGGAAGAAATTTTGATTAATGTGACACACTGTCAAATTTGGACGTTATATTACTATTAAGTGCATCATTATGTTATCTTACAAAAATGTAGTAGTTCACCTGACAGATATAATAGCTTTTTTTTTTTTTTACTGCGCCCAAGCAACACAGAAGAAAAATATAAAACAAAGCAAGGGACGCAGTGAAATATATCAAAGTTATTGTTGACTTTTGATAAACAACCTTTGGGGATATATTTACTAAACTGAGAGTTTAAAAAAGTGGAGATGTTGCCTAGAGCAACCAATCAGATTCTAGCTATCATTTATTTAGTACATTCTACAAAATGAGAGCTAGAATCTGATTGGTTGCTATAGGCAACATCCCCACTTTTTCAAACCCGCAGTTTAGTAAATATACCCCTTGGTCTTAGTAAATGTTCATGGAGTCTGTTTTATATATAATGGATGCATCTGAGATTTCCTGATCTTTTTTATTTTAGAACACATTAAACAATTAGTGGGTTTTTTTATATTTCCGATGGACGTACTTCAAATCACTTATCCCATTTGCAATGTGGGTTGCTCTCCTGTAAGGCACTTTGAGCCGGATCAGAAGGAAAGTTATAGAAGCAGAGGAAATCATTTTTGGCATGTTACAATATTGCGGGGCCCTTTTAATTTACAGTCGGACTTTTGCTTAATTATCAACCGTCATCGCAACGATGACAGTTGAATTAACGTGGCAATTTGCTATAGAAGTTATGTAGAGTGAGCGCATCCGATGAGAGGGTGTCCCTGCGATGACTTCTTTCTAACGTTAAGTCCAGGTTCTGTCCCGGAGCCTTATCTGTGCCGCAAATGTCATTTACGGAATTTAATGCAGAGCAGGAAGGCTGCGGAGGGGGATCCATTGCGTTAGGCTTTTCTTAAATAGTTAGAAGTGTCTAAACCATGCAGTAGTTTCCGCAAGGTTTATGGCTTGATAAATAGGCCCCTGCAATCCTCTCCATAGGTGGGTCATATATGTAGGTGTGTGGATATATGCGTCTGGGTTGATGTCAGTCATGTTATGATCTTATTTGCGTTCTGATGATAGCTGCGCTTAGTGACTGACATGCTGAATAAAATCAATGTTGCATAGTTTTCAGACCCTGCATTATTATAATAATAATAATAATAATAATAATAATAATAATCTGGAGATTATATAGAGTAGAATCCTTAGTTCTTCAATCAAAAGCAACTGCCCTGATACTCTCCAAAAGATATCGTCAACATACACTCAAGAGGAGGCAGTCAATGTGTGTGGATAATAAACACTGTTTATTGTATTGTGGGACACAGTCCAGGCTTTTCATGGCCAAACCTGCAAATATGTGCGCACAGTTTACACCCACACATTCAACCAAGGCGCCCAACTGTTAACTATATTAGCCTTAATTGCCGAAATTCACACCCCGCTGCTTTCTTTACGCACTAAAAAATACTCTAACCTGTAAAAATTGGCGCAGTCATTCAAAAATAGGAAAAAGAGCATTTGCTTTGCTGGTCCACATTTTTGATGATTTTTTAATTTTCATAGCATCAAAACTTAATTTAGCACTTAGGGAACAATGTCATTTTAGTGTAGCCTCTTGTAAAATGTGAATAAAAGTGACTGTTGATCTCCACTTTGTGTCAAGGGTCAATGTACAGAACACATTTTGAGTCATGCGATGAAAACATTATCTGTATTTTGCAAACGTTATCTGTATTTGCCCTCTAGTGGTGCATCATCTGTTTATCAGTTGCTTAGATACATATATGAATTTTATTGTTTGTAATCGCCAACAATGTAAAGAAAATTCATAAACATAAAACTATTTTTTTTTATTTTTTTTTAATCCCCAGAACACACTTGCAAATCACATTCACATACAGAGAATTACCACTAAAAGGCTAGGAACAAAATGTTCTACTAAAGGACTTATTACAAGTCCCTCAGTAGTACAGTAATGATATGTGCACTCTTGTGAGGTCAGATTGGTGTTTAAATTAGCAATAAATTAGAGTTTTACGTACAGTTCGCTATTGCATTGCTTTGTTGTAAGGACATTATGATTTTTCCCTCTAAAATGAGATGGTTGTGCATTTATCGTGTACTCTGTGTTTTTCTCTCTCTTTTAACTCAACAACACATAAGTTTTCCTTAATGTGTTTTAACTTTGTTGTTTGCAGGTTTTGAGGTCTATTTTGCTGTTTCCGACCATTGAAAGGATGGCTCAGTCGCCCCAAGGCAAAGTAATGACTCCCTTGCTGTGCAGCCTGCGGTACATTGTGTACATGCCCTTCTATCTACTGTCCTTCTTGCCTGAAGTCATGAAGACGTCTCTGGTGAAGTTCGCCCTGCGTGGAATCAATTCCGTGGACGAAGCGTGCGTGGCTGCCTCGCTGAACCTTTTCAGGATGGAGTGTGCAGGTGAGCATTGTATATACACCTCACAGCGAAGGCAGCCATTTTGCAAACTGAATTCATATACATGACGATACAGCATATACAACATATTCATTCACTAGGAAACAGTAACGCTAACACTGAGCCAGTAATTACCTCATGTCATGTTCTTTGCGAATTAGTACTCTGCATTTACATGGATATTGGTTTAGCCCACAAAATGGCGGCATCCACTCTGCCTCAGAGACATGACACAGTAAATCAATGGGCTACATTGCCATAAATATTGGTTCAGCATCCGACATCTAGGGATACTGGAACAGGGACACTGCTGCTGTGTAAGCACATCACATGTACTAATGTCTAGGTCTGTGATGGCTAACCTGTGACACTCCTGGTGTTGCGAAACTACAAGCCCCAGCAAGCTTTGCCAGTAGATAACTAGCTGATAACTGGCAAAGCATGCTGGGGCTTGTAGTTTTACAACACCTAGAGTGTCACAGGTTAGCCATCAACTGGACTAGGTGGATCTTATTGGACCACATCATGCTGCAACTGCTGTACTTGAGTATAATATAATTTGGTTGCATTTTAAAAATCTGTGAAACCTGACATTGTCCTTGAAAATTAGGGACAGTTGGCAACTTTAAGAATGGCTGTCTCCACATTGACAGGTGTACTTTGCATGATATACTCAATAAAACACTACCACTTTTCAAGATCATGTGGCCACTTGATGGTACTGTTCCATTGGATTGGTGAGAGATTCAATTTGAACTATTAATAAATGCATCTGCCTCTCTCTCTCTTTATTTATGTATATTTGTATTGTTCTTTGTGGGCCTAATATAATGATAAATTAATAAAATGAAAATAGTTTATTTCTCTTTAAAGTTCATCCATCGCCTGCACACATTAAGGGTTATTTATAAGAGTGCAAAATTATACACCCCTGCATTACATATCCCTTTCCAGTTTTTTGAGCAGCCCCGTAAACCTGTCTGCACCCACTTTTCCCGGAAGTGCACGCGGTGGAAAGAATTGAAACTTCACTTCAAAGTCCATACGACTAACACTTTACGGCCACCGCCTTCCTTGAATTAAACTTTTCATGTTTCTCTCCTAATATATTGCACAGTCCAGCCTTGTTTATGTCTTAAATATACCATGAGAGTGAGAAGACTCCGTAACTGACCAGCCCAACCCCCTGGTCTCCCACTGCCGCACCGCCAACCGCAACATTTTGCACTTGGTGCGCAATCCCTAGATGGGCTCATTTGCACTACAACGGGCCCATGACATCATAAAGCAGCAAGTGAGCTTTTCAAGGAGCCTTATTCCACGTTCACAAATGAACATAACTTGAGATACCGGTTTCGTGGCTTCATAACATGTCACTAGTTCCCAGAAAATGTATAGGCTGCACTCTCACATGTACTGGTCTAGCCCACAGAATGGGCGCCTTTGTTGGACCTCATTTACAAAATGCACTGTATGAGCATCACAGAATACCTTGTATGTGCACCAACACACCTGGATGCTCGGCTTAGTGCAAATGAAGGTCTTCTCGTCACTCTCAGAAGAGGCCTCCACCAACGTTTAGGAGGAGCCTGGACTATTGGAAGTGCAGTCCAACGTCCTACCAATTCACAATCACCCCTTTCAGTCAATAAAACATTTTAATTTTAAAATGCAGCTAATTTTAGTCTCAAATGTTTAGCCTTTAGGTTATAATTGACCATAGGAGTGAGGAGACACTGGGACTGACTGTTATTACTTTTAGTAAATGTGCCCTCTCCATTGTTTTATTGTATTTTAATAATACAGAGGCGCAAAATGAAATTTCGTTCTTTGCACTGCTATACAAAACTAGGCTATTCTGTACAAAGCAGTAAACGTCCTGACTCCGCTCGACTCTTCCTATTGGCTAATGCATAAGTCTGCTCCTCCACATACACCGCCATTGTGCCCCGGAAACCCATGCAACATATACTCACCACACCTGTGCAAATCGAGTCTCATAGCGCCACTAAAGACGACTTTGCAATGCGCCTTGGCTGTTTTTGCACTTCATAAAATACCCCTGTTATGTGTGCAAAATGGGTACACTTTAATTTCACTTTAGATTTTATTCATCCTGAGAAGATTATTCGTACACATCTAGCAAATGTGTGCAGCATTATAACCGTTTTATACTTGTTAATGAAAGCCAGATTTACAAGTCTACAGAAAACAGATCTACACAGGCAATGGCCAGAAAATCTTTGGACGTTTTTATTAAAATTAATTTCATGTTAATACCTTAAGCAAGGTTTAATTTTGCATTGTGTTTCTCTACATGTTCAAAAACCTGCATTTACTTAGATTATTGTGCACAGATGTCTCGGATTTCTCTGCCTTTTTGAATATGGTAATAACATAGTTGCCAGCATTTTACAATAGTTTCCAGCGACACTTTGCTGCCGCTCCGATGCTTCTAATGCGTCACACACGAAACGGTCTCAGCGGGTCTTAATTCAACTACAATCTCCATCATGTCGTGTTCACTTAGTTTAATTTTAACTTACTCTTCTTCTGTTTATATGCTCCTCTTCAATGAATATGAACTTATAAAGCCTAGAAAATAAGAATAGGTGGTGAACACTGCATCTAATATGCAGAAAAAGAAGAATTTTAGTGCATTTGAGTGTCAATATTGAGAAACAGAGACATGTTCATGTCACAGAGTTCACGGGTGGTCTTGGGATTCCCCGGATCTGCCCAGTTTGGCACAACTCTACCCAAAGGCGTGGAGTCTAACGGAACAGGTGATCTTTGCCACCAACCCCTGCAAGGAGGTAGGGTCTTTGCAGCCCCTGTTCCGCAGGTCGCGGCCCCTTAGGTGAGTACCAGACAGACCTGCTTAGGAGAGTAGTGAACAGAGAAATGGTAACCAATGGCAACAGGAACCTCAGAAGAGACTGAAGCAGCGTGATGTCAAATACAGAAAGACTGCGAATGGGCAGCACTGGAGTGTAGGTGGTACACGAGGAAGAGGCACTGAATAGTGAGTATTAGTGTCATTGAAACAGCGTGGAAATCCAATACAAATAGTCTGCAGACAGGTATCACTGAACTGTGGGCTGTACACGAGGAGGTGACACAGAGGAGCAAATGGAAGAGTCACTGGAACAGCGTGGAAGTCAATACAAATAGTCTGCAGACAGGTAGCACTGAACTGTGGGCTGTACACGAGGAGGTGACACAGAGGAACAAATGGAAGAGTCACTGGAACAGCGTGGAAGTCAATACAGATAGTCTGTGAGGAATCCAGGAGCAGCGAGAGAGAGAGAGAGAGCCAGATCCAAACACTTCTGAGAACAGGCACTTGACAGCTCTGTCAGGTGCATTAAATATCCCACCAATTGAGCGGGACCAATAGGAGGCGAGTGGGAAGGTATTAACTAGAAGAACACGTATGCGCAGATCCGAAAGCAAGATGGCGCCCGCCATTGGGAGGACGCGCAACGGCCACCGGAGTTTCCGCCCGGAGGAGGTAAGACGCCGGCATTCGCTTGCAGGTCCGGCATGTGACAGTTCATTGCTGAAACTCTAAAACCTGGAACTTTCCCTGCAAATTTGAAACCGTTGGCAAGTATAATATAACAACGTACATGATGCCATCAACGTACATCATTTTTTGTGGCATACACAGTGATGGAAGTGTGCCGCTCTTTATGGTGGTATGCCATACTGCCACTCCTCCTACTGCGTTCACTGTAAAACTATTAAATTCCATTCATTTACATTTTCCATACCGCCACTTCTAAATTTCCACCATTTCGGCCACTGGGTGTACATTTATACATTTCCATTCAGCGCACGTGCTCCAAAATTAGATTTGTGCGTATCTTAGACTTGTAAGCCCTTGTGCCTGCATAGGTCGGGCAATCGTAAGTTGAGTACAGTAAGAACGTGTTCATGTAAGCATAGTTCACTCCCTGGAGATGTGACATAATTAGACTTGGGGGGTAAATGTATCAAGTTCCAAGTTTTTGGTGGGTTTAAAAAAGTTGAGAGGTTGCCCATAGCAACCAATCAGATTCCAGCTGTCATTTTGTAGAATGTACTAAATAAATGATCACATTTACTCCTTGAGCTCTTCTCTAGATACATCTTTTACAGGTACTGGAGGCTTGGTGTAAAGATATGTGATGGTGATGATGATGATGATGACACCAGCACCAATTGGTTACTTATTGCCCCCTCCAGCTGATAATACTTTATTCATTAGGATCACGTCTGAATTCAGACAAGTTGCAGCCATCTATTTGGATTATTTGGGTGGTGCAGTGGTTAGCGTTGCTCCCTCACACCATTGAATGTGTAGGCTGAGGTCCAATCTCCACCTCTATAATAATCATGTAATCGTTTGGGAAACAAAGCCATTATAATCTGTTATCTTCCTATCATGTATAGGAAAACAAGATCTGACTTATGCCTGCTTGCACAGAAGTGAACACTTTGGTTATTGTCAGAATTAACCATTTTACTGTATCTGACGGGAAGCTGTAGAGCCAAGTGGGTTGAGTCATAACATATGCTTGTGATTAGAGATGATCAAACCGATCTAGTATCGTTTCTCAAACTTCTTTGTCAAATAGTTACTACAATTGTCAAAAAAATTTTAATGATAAAATTTAATTTGAGAAGGTTTGACCACGATCGAGTGGGTTCGAAAACGTGCCATCCAGCTCAAACATGTGTTTTGCTTAAATTGATGCATTTGAACTGTTTTTAATGGTGAACCTCTGGCGGTAAACAAGAATTTCTTATTTAAATAGTGCTTGAAAATATTTAGGTTTTTGAAAGCAAACAGTGAAGCGCGAACTGACAAAATCAAACGCGAACAGCCACAAAATTTAAACCACTATCCTTCGGTGCGTATTCGCCAGCCCCCTCGATCGAGGGGCTCGTGAGAGTGGGCCGACATTACTGTGCACCCCTTCACCTCTGGGCCATGTACCACCCGCACCCTCTGCAGTGGCAGCAGCTCTGCCATTGCTCTCACTATTTGTCTTTCATAAAGTTTGGACACTTATAATGCATAAAATACAGGGGTCATTACCCCACTAATATCTGTGCGCTGCTGTTCCTCTTTTTATACATATTTTACACTGTAAGATCAGCATAGTATGTATGTCTTTCTGTTAATTTACTGGCTGCTGAAGTACGAGTAGTAAAATGCCTTTAAAATGTATTTTTTTTTTTTGTATGTGCACAAATAAGCCCTTGAAAAGGTCATATTTGCAAGCAATAGTATAAGTCTTAGCTGCAAAAAAAAAAAAACAGGAGGTGGAAAGACTTCACACATTATTTATAGGAGAGGACGGTTAACCAAGAAAAAAAAGTCAGAAAATCTATATAGCTCAGGTGCTGCCTGAAATTATACAGGTTCATGTGAGGGCAGGATGTGTTATCTAAAATTTGTCTTTAAAACATAGTGTGACAGAATTAGATGTGTGTAACCTGTTTGGAAAAACACCGTAATCCAAAGTGAGTCACAGACACCTGCGGAATGTTGTCCTATGGTACGAGAAAAAACTTCACATCCATCCGACTAGTTATTTTCTCATCCAAGACTTTGCACTGCGACCATCCTGTTGTCATTAAATAAATCCCTGAATTGCCTGCCTGTACTATCTCTGAAACTGTTACATTTTTTCCGACTCAGCTCCAGTCATTTAACTAGACTTGTTTCTTAGACTATTAAAGAGCGTTTGGTCTCTGCAAGAGGTCTATGAGTGTTAGTAGATGATCTTTCTTCTCTTCCTGTGGTTTGTTTATTATCCGTTTCTAGTGAGGAGCTGAGGGTTAGGGACCAGGGCCAAAAACTTTTCTCAGACAACCTCCTAAATTCTGTTCGGCAAATACTTCTGCAGGCCGCAGGCCAAACAACATGTCAAAAAATGACACAGTGCTGGGCAAACCGTGCATAGGATGCAGCTCAATTTAAGTACAAGGTACACAGTTAATGTAAGTGTTACAAATATTGATTTAGCTGCAAAAGACAGTGGCTGACTCTCATATATATTAAAAAAGACAGCTTTAACTGTTTTGTGCAATATTGTGATATATATCAGCACAGAACAACTCTATTTTGACTTTAAAATTTGGATTGCTACTGTGTTGTGTCTACTTGTTTAAGTTATTTTATTTACCAAGAAATACTGCACTTAACACACCTGTCTGTCTGCATGTATTCAGGAAACAGGCTCCTCCCACATATGTCATGGAAATCTGTTTTGTGATGGGAATGCACAATGTTCAGTGAAAACAAAGCGAACCTAAATATGAGACTCTCTGCATACCAGCAACTGTTTTGTTCTTTACACTGTCCCTTTTCATTAAAACATCCAAACTTTAGTATGAACTTTAGCAATAGGAGATGTGACAGGATGGACCGCCTATGCCACCCTGTCCGTTGTGCTGGGCTTGCCTTGCCACCCTCCCCTTTTCTTTATCCCAAATTCGCCCTCCTGTTAAAGTAGAAGGAGCCTGCTGCCATCACTAGGCTCCTTCACCAGCACCTAGAACCGGTTCTGGGTAACTTTCGCTGATAGTGTACCTCCTTGCTGGGCACCCGGATTGGTACCCCTGACCTCATCCCTTAGATCAGGGTTGCTGGGGATGGTTCCCCCTGGCCTATCAAACTGGTCAGAGCTGCAAGGTAGCGGGCAGAGCGTTGGTACTGGATGCAGGGTCCCAACCTCAGAACACCCGGATAACAGATTAGATTTGGCCTAATCTGCAGGTCACAGAAATTACAGCAGGGTAAGTAGTCTTCAAAGCAGATTCTTGAAGTAGTGATGTTTTATTAGTTCAAGTAGCCCTTATAAGGACAGTTAAATCCATTAGCTTAAGGTAATATGGATCTCAGAACTACAGATGGTATAATACATTACATGGTCAAACAGTGCTTTTTTATACAGTTTTGAACACAGACTAGCAGGGGGAATCACCACCCCCGAATCCTAGATGACTCCTCAACGTCTGAAATATTACAGCAGATCTCAGGATGTAAAATCCTCCAGACTAGGAGTTAACACGATTTAAGCTTTAACTAAATTTACATCAATCTCTTGATTTTCTGCATCCTGTCTTAGAGACATAGGAAACTTAACAAGTTTAATTTGGCGCTGGAGTTCTTTGAGAGGCTCATGTGAAATGCCACTGGATAAGGCTTGGAATAAATATTGGAATCTAAGCAACACATTGTTCTTCATTGTGCTAGCACGACCAGTCCAAAAGGTAAAAAGTGGGTTCTAACTATTTAGATCCATAGCTGTGTTTGTAAATAGCCTTGGATAATTAGTCGTATATAATTGAGCGCATTGCCTAGTAAAAAACTCCTTTATGTTCATGCCTCTCTGCTAACTGCTCCCTGAGTTTGGGTGGCAAATTAGGGTCCAGTGCATCAGTCTTCACAGAGTTGATCTTGAAGTTCGAGACTTCATCAAAGTTCTGTATATCTCGCTTTGGCTTTGGTAAATTGAAAAGTGGGGTCCGTCAGCGTCAACAACACATGATCTGCATAAAGGGTGATTTTATGCTCCCAAGGGGTAACTTCTAATCTACATATATCCAGATTGGTTCGAAGTCTGATGGCTAAAGCTCCATAAAAAGTGGAAAGCGGGCACCCCTGCCTGGTACTATTGTGAATATCAAAGCTGGATGAGATGAAACCGTCAGAATGGAAGCAGTGCGGTTCTGATTAAGACACTGATACTCTTAAGGAGGCAGCCAAAGTGGAGGAGAGTTTTCCACATAAAGGACCAAGATATCCGATCAAAAGCCTTGTTGGCATCACCTGGGTGGGGAGTGCTATACATTTAGTCACTTAAATCAGGGTAATCTATTTTCTGATAATCTAAGGTTTGTCGGCTTGGGATGAAACCCACCTGAACGAGGTGGACTAGCTTGGATATGGTCACTGCAAGTCTATTAGCCACATTTTTTGCAAAGAGTTTAATATTGACATTTAATAGAGAAATGGGTTGATAACTGCCACAATTTTTAAAACCTCTCCTAGGTTTGGCTCCGCCAAACGTGGATCACTGGAAAATGCCATAGAATAAGTCTACCAAAAGAGGGGTTAGGGGGCTTTGGAATTTTTCATTGTAATCACTGGATGGCCATCAGGCAAACAATTTATTAAGATTCTTTGCTTGGGCAATACATTTAATATTAGAGGTTATAAACAGTTTTGTGAGCTGGGACCTAGTGTGAGTGTATATTGCTTGGGCGACTTCCAAGCGGGATATGTCTTTATTAAGTTTTGCTCTGTGAGAATCTTTTGATCTTAGACAGTCTGCAGAAGTTCTGGTGTGGAGCGTCTGCTTTGTTCACCCGTTTATAAAATTCCTCTTGGACCCTTCATGGTGTCATTGAAACTTTGCTTGTCAGAATTTGATAGAGTTGGCCCTTGAGTGCAAGCAGATCCCTATATTTCAAGTATTTAAGGTATTGTTGGTGCTTGGTAGTCAGATGACGATTCTGAGCTTCTAATTTAAGATTAGATTGTACGCTCCTCTGAGCAGGGCCATCTCTCCTCCTGTTTCCACCACTTCTAACTCTGCTCTCCAGCTACTTAGCCCTCCTCCTCGAGGATCCTCCACCCCACGTCCACTCTCGCTCCCTTTTCCCCCCTGGGGGTCTCCCTGTCTTCCGCTCCCTCCTTCTTGGGCCCCGTCGTTTGCGGATCCTCCCTCCCCCTTCCCCGCCCTCTCTAGCTGTGCATTGAGCGTACTGAGTTGCTGTGTTTACTGTACTGTGCTGTCTCCCATTGTATTGTGATTTTGTTTGTCTCTGTACGGCGCTGCGGATGCCTTGTGGCGCCTTATAAATAAATATTAATAATAATAATAATAATAATAATAATTTATGCACTCCTTTTTTGGGGCATGGCTACAGTGAAAAAATATTCCCCTAATGCAAGCCTTGTTAAAGGGAATAGGTCGGGTGACTTGTTCAAAGTGAAAAATTATTCTATCAAATGCTTATCTCAGACTTCAGAAGAAGAGATTTGTTAAGTCTCCAGGAGGGCTGCATTGGGGGAGATATTAACGGGTTGAGGAGAAACCATAACCGCTGTATGATCTGATCAAGGCATGGGAGATCTAGGTTCTCCCCAAGACCCTGTGTATGGGGAGCGGAGAAATTAGTTACACTCCTGTGGATAAAATATTCTCCAGACGTCTTTATTTAAAGTTACCATTTTAGTAGTGCTCTACAGTTGCGTACAAAGAAGGTTTGCAGTTGAAAGGTAGATTATAGATCTTGGAAGTTCACAAACTAAAGGTAGAAAGAAATTAAGCTTTGATTGGGTTGCAATTGTGTGTGGTGGGTTGGAGAGCCTGATGTAGTCAATGTTGGACGAAGAAAAGGAGAAGTAGCTTTGGGTACCCTGGTCCTTTAGTCAATCCGGTGATCAGAGCTCAGGTGAATTAAATGTATTGTTAAAGTTGTGAGAAATAAGAAAATGTCGAGGTAGCATGCAAGCTGGTGTTGGGTTAGGTGTTTCAATGGATATAAGTTTTTACATTGCCATTAATTGTTGAGAGGTATTGTCTGTAGAGTGAGGTAGAGAGTTTCAGAGTTGGACAGCAGTCCAGTTTTCGCACACAAGAGAGCCAAAGATTGGAACAGACCTAGCATGGGGGAATTGTGTTCATGAATAGGTTTTCTTATCTGAAAGAGCGGGGGTTGCTTTATTAACAGTTGTATGGGGAGTTTTAAATAAAACATTGAATATTGTATATAGAGGTCCAATAAATCTCCAGTATGGGAAGCTAGTAACCTGGGTGTGCTTATTCTTAATCCATGAAATTATTGGTCGAGATATGCAAATACCCCTTACTTGAGTTTTATAATAATAAAAGTGTGGTACACAGGTTCCGGTGTAAGAGATGAAGCATTGAGTAAGGATTATTAAGACTTTAAAGTCCAGTATATGACGTTAGTAACCTGGATATGCCTGTGAAGAGTGTATGAATAACTTAGAACCTTCTTCCTTATACCATATTTGTTTAAGAATTCTTCTTCCTACCCATAGAGAGTCAGGAATACAAACAAAACGACTTGAAGTAAACACACTCTTTAATGAAAGAACGTATTTATTAACCTCCGCAATCTTCCTTGGCACTCTAGTGGGTGAAATAAATTACTCACCTTACCCACTCTTCCTAAATACATTGGTTTAGATGAATTATTCAGAAGAGTTTCTACAATCCCCATTTGACTTTTCTAACACTGGTTGGAAAGAAAGCTAATTTAGTGTAATTTTCTGTTTTACATAAAGACACGTCTGCCCTGTTACAAGGCGTCTCTAAATTATATAAATCAGATTATATAAGGAATATGATCCAATATACGTCCTATTCAACTGAAAACTCTGCCTGTGATTAGCTGCTGTTTATCTAATCCCTTAATATATGAATAATATAAATAAATGTTTTAGTTAATTACTTACACACGTTTCAAACCACATTCCCCTTATAATAATCTATATCCCCTAACATACACACACACAGACCGAGAGAGACTAAGGGAAATTTAATAGCAGCCAATTAACTATAAGTATATAGTTGTATTATTGGTATGTGAAGATAGCAACCCCTTGCTAGTTACCTGCTGGGTATTTTACCACTTAAACAGTATTACTTGACAGTACATAACAGCAGCCTTTCCTCAGGTCAGTCCCACAAGAATATATAATAAATAGATCTGGCAAGGATTTTACTCATTAAAAAGAAAACAGCAAAGTCTGTGTTACACATATGTCCTCTTCTCCGAGAGGATTGATTGCAGTGTCTCCTCTGGTGCGGAGTTACACATCGATGAGGACTAGGTTCAAGGTTTTCCTCGTTCCAGTCAGGACACAAACCTTAATACAATAAAATAATGCAGATTCTGAACGTTACTCGGGCGTCACTTCCTTGTAATGCCACAGTCTTCATTCACTGCTGCAATAGTTGATCCTTAGGGGCATATTCAATTAAGTTTCCGGTCCACAGAACGGGCCGCAAAGTCATCCACGGTACCGCAATAATGTGGATTTTCGTGCGCACCTCATAGGGTTGCGTAGGACAATCCACGTTATTGCAGTACCGTATTACTGTCAATACTCCGCAGGTTCTTACCGCGGACCGGAAACCTAATTGAATATGCCCCTTAGAGTCATTTACCAGAATTCCGGATCTCTCATCTCGTGTAATTATATATCAGTCCGTTACCATTTCTGTGATTTACTAAGTTTTCTCTGCCCGTCATGAAGAGACGGGGAACTCTACAGGGCCCCTCGCCGTACCTTCTCTCTCTTCCCTACTTGCCTACTCCATCTCCCGTCCTATACACAGGCCGTTACTCTTAATAAGGGGTGGGGAAATCCACCACTAGGATTTTTAGGTGGTGCTTTAATCACTGTGATATAATTGTCGTAACTAATGCTTTTCTCTTCTATCAGATCTCTTCTGTGTCACTGATGTGGAAAGAGAGGCAAACATCTCTGAGAATAGAGAATATTCTGCACTTCCTTGAGTTGAGACCTTAGTGGGCATATTGCCCTGTTTTTTTCAGTGAGGATTATTCCTAACCATCACCCAATATAAATGCACACACTTGCAGGTCACCAGGGAAGATCCATCCTATTAAAAGCGTATTTTTCAAATTAAATTGTTCTTTGTATTGTATCAGCACTTTCCCTGAAACTGTTTCATTTAATACTGGGATTTAGTTAAAACAAAATCGTATGAATATTTGTGGCTCATCCCATATCAAGCCACTGATGGCTACTTGCCCCTAGCATTTTATTTACTGATAATTGTACGGTTTGTTCAGACGTCAATGGAACAAGTAATGAATAATAGATAAAACAATGTACTGTTTGTGACGATATTATTTCCAGTGTTTGAAGAATTTAGATCAGATACAGGACTACTCTATAATTAACAGTTCTTGGGTTAGATGTCTTGGTTCTCTCTCTAAGTTATCTCTCCAAGCTTCTGACACAGAGTTGCCAGTTCTTCTCTGATCCATTAACTCTGATTCATGACCATACGAGACTGACATGTAGGTAGAATTAGGTTTATTACTGAGAAATGTCAGACATCAATGGTTAAGGTCACAGTTTTACCACCCACCGAATGACATGGTAAAAGCAAAACAGAGGCATAACTAGCTGTTTTTGTGCTCAATATTGACTTTATGAGAAGGACCCATAGCTCCTTTTCTTAGTGGTGTATTTGCCCCCAGGATTGTAGTCCTCCTATGGCTGGAGCTGGAGCATTGCGTGTTATGATTGGAAGGTATATTACCAGCTGCAAATGCTGGATTTCTGGGAGGGAGGGTCAAATACTTGATTATGATTCTGGTGACACCAGCCCATGGAAGGTGCATAAAGAGCACGTATCAAGCGATTGTCCGCTCAAGTCACATACGTTTTGTAATTAATTTTTTTGTTTCTCTTGTAATGAAGCATGCACCACTGTTTATTGCTAGTGTCTCACCCTTTTTTGTGTCATGAATTGCAAAGCAGCACAAGGGGGTACATACCACCCAACTGTCCCCGTAGTCAGGGCAAAGTTCTGGCGGTGCAGGATACTGGGACTATGTCACATAATCTCCCTTTCACCCACCCTGTGGTCAGCCTCCCACCCTAACTTCTTCAGTTTAAATAATTGTATCACTTTAGTTCATTTCCCACCCTCTCTCTCTCCTTGGTTCAAGTCCCACTCTCCTTCACACCCACCCTCCTGCGGATTGTTCCACCTCATGCATTTTATTTCTTAGATCTCCTCATACAATGCATAATGTGGATAGTACAGTATTAATAAATAACACTATAGATGACCTGTACATGGCCAAAAGTTTTGAGAATGGCACAAATATTATTTTTCACAAATTCTGCTGCCTCAGTTTTTATGATGGCAATTTGCATATAGTGCAGAATGTTATGAAGAGTGATCAGATGAATTGCAATTAATTTCAAAGTCCCTTTATGCCATGACAATAAACTTTATCCCATTAACAACATTTCCACTGAATTTCAGCCGTGCCACAAAAGGACCAGCTGATATCAGTTCAGTGATTCTCTCGTTAACAAAGCTGAGTGCTGACAAGGACCAAGCTGGAGATCACTCTGTCATGCTGATTGAGTTAGAATAACAGACTGGAAGCTTTAAATGGATGGTAGTGCTTGAAATCCTTGTTCTTCCTCTGTTAAGCATGGTTATCTACAAGGAAACACATTCAGTCAACATTACTTTGCACAAAAAAGGCTTCACAGGCAAGGATATTGCTGCTAGTAAGATTGCACCTAGATTAACCATTTATCGGATCATCAAGAACTTCAAGGAGAGAGGCTCAATAGTTGTGAAGAAGACTGCAGGGTGCCCAAGAACGTCCAGCCAGCCCCAGGACCGTCTCTTGAAGTTGACTCAGCTGCGGGATAGGCCTCCACAAGTGCAGAGCTTGCTCAGGAATGGCAGCAGACAGGTGGGAGTGCATCTGCATTTAACATTGAGGTGAAGACTTATGGAGGATGGCCTGGTATCAAGAAGGTCAGCAAAGAAGCCACTTATCTCCAGAAAAAACATCAGGGACAGACTGATATTCTACAAAAGGTACAGGGAATTGGACTGCTGAGGACTGGGGTAAAGTTATTTTTACTGATGAATCCCCTTTCAGATTGTTTGTGGCATCTGGAAAACAATTGTTCGGAGAAAGAAAGGTGAGCGCTACCTTCAGTCCTGTTGCATGCCTACAGTAAAGCATCCTGAGACCATGTATGTGTGGGGTTGCTTCTCAGCCAAGGTAGTAGGCTCACAGACAATTTTGTCTAAGAACACAGCCATGAATAAAGAATTGTACCAAAACATCCTCCAAGAGCAACTTCTCCCAACCATCCAAGAACAGTTTGGTGATGAACAATACCTTTTCCAGCAAGATGGAGCACCTTGCCATAAGGCAAAAGTGATAACTAAGTGGCTCGGGGATCAAAACATTGAAATTTTGGGTCCATGGCCAGGAAACTCCAAAGACCTTAATCCCATTGAGAACTTGTGGTCAATCCTCAAGAGGTGGGTGGACAAACAAAAACCCACAAATTCTGACAAACTCCAAGCATTGATTAGGCAAGAATAGGCGGCCATCAGTCAGTATGTGACCCAGAAGTGGATTGACAGCATGCCAGGGCAAATTGCAGAGGTCTTCAAAAAGAATGGGTCAACACTGCAAATATTGACTCTTTGCATAAACTTAACGTAGTTATCAATAAAAGCCTCTCACACCTCATGGTAACACATCGGTCTTGCCGCTCTCCAGTCCAAGGCACTGACTGAGCATTCAGATCTGCATAGGCATGAGACTAGGAGGGCCTGCTGCCACTGGCCAGCAGCTTATTTGCGCTAAAATTTTCATACTTCACTATGTTTTGCGACTGTAGCTCTCATGAGACAGTGTTATACAACTACTGTTGTAGCATTGATTCCAGACGCTTGGGGAGGGCAGGTCTGGGTGACTGGAAACCCCCCCCCCCCCCATCCCCATAAGTGCAAGCCTGTTTAATAATGTGGCACCTAATTGGCTGCTTCTCCTGTCCATTTAGGAGCCATATTAACTACACAAGTCTAGACTGGGCAGCCGTGAATCTCCTCTCACACGGCTGTTGAGAAAAGTGTGCCTCGTTCTTCCTCCTGTAAAACAGGTAAAGACGCAAGACTAGGGGGGGTAGGGGGGAGTGTTTAAGCGTTACCTTTGGAGTGGTCTGTAGGGATATACAGTATTTAAAATACTGTCATTAATAATTTATGTGAAATGACTGAAGTACCTTTACTAAAATAAATCCCTCCAGCATGACACTTGATATTGCTGACATTTGACATGTGCAATTCATTTGTAGAGGAGAACATAGAAGGACATTGCAGATTTACACAACTATCACCCCAGACGATACTCTTTTTTCTTTTTGTTTACCTACTCAATTTTACACAGCAAGTCTCATGCTCCCACCATTTCACAATAAACAGCAGGAACATTTCCCCAAATATGTTAGGTTATATTGTAAGCCCCTTGTAAACTTCTTCTACAGTAAAATAAAAATAACCCTACTACAGTCACCCTATTATTTGCTCTACTACCGTCACAGCTACATACGTTGTATTCTATCACGTAGAATGTATAATATGTCTTGTGTATTTGTGTTTATATACACACACATATAATGATCTTCACAAATGCTAACAGCAGATACTATGTAATCTTTACATAGATATACATGTTATTGCCAACACCCTTGTGAAGCACAGTCTAACTGAAGTGGAAGTCAGTAATTTATTGTTAGTTGACATCAGAAACAAGGAGATTGTCTCTAGGAATGTAGAACTTTATTGTGCAGAATTTATGAAGGAAGTTGCAAATACAAGAAACATTGTGACTACTGTATTTATATAGGGTTTATGTGAAGATAAGGACATTTTATCCCAGGAAAACTTACAAAATGTAGTGAAGTCATTAGCTATTATTTATCTTTAGTGGATGTGATTTCCTATATCTGTCAATATGCCGGCCTCTCATCTTGCTTCAAAAAAAATGTTACTCTCAGCCGGGTAGGCATTTCCAACTTTCTTAGCTTTGCACTGCTGGTGCCGGTGACTGCAGAGAGATTAAAGAAGAATTTTCACTTATGGGTGGAATTCTACCAGATTCTACTTACCTGGGGTCCACTGTTGGAATCCTCAATGCCTGTAATGGTCCAGCAATGCTCGCCTTGTTTCTAGAAGTCCTTGCATGTATCCGTCAATCAGCGCTGTGGTCAATGGTTCTCCTCCTTGAATTTCTCATTCATGCATATTGGCTGTTCACGGGAGTTATGTTTGAAAAAAAGTCAGTCTCTCAGAGCAGTTAACGCATCCCCAGACCGGTACAGCCATAGTGGGTGCCTGCCATACTTGGAGGAATGCTAGAACATTAAAACTTTATTTAATGATGTCTAGTACAAGTATATAACGCATGGTTTTATGCTATATCTCTCTGTACAGGCTTTGAGAGAGTTGTGTCTGCTTCATGACTGTAATATTTTGGGATGTCCACCAATTATGTCATACCCATACATTGCCCTTATGCCACATTCCAAGCTATTGTATTGTATGAGGATTTTCACACATGAATATGACTGACCAAAGGGCATTGGGAAGAGAGAAAGGGATATTGGGTAAGAGAAGACAAATGGTGATAACTTTACTGATTAACGCGATCTGTAAGCTGCCTAACACCTTTACAGAAGCAAAGAGCTTTTGTAAAACATGTTTTGTTTTGTTTTGTTTTTTATTTCCATTAATAATTACACTAGAGAAATGCAAAGGTAAAACGTTTTCATTTTGCTCATTTTTATTTAGTAAAGATGCAATGTTCTATGGAAGCTTAATTCCACCCGAGTTATTTTTAGTCACCCTCTTCATGACGCAGAACTTTGGGGTCCCGTAAGCGGTACTGCTGCAGTCCAGGAGAACTCACCCCCTCTGGCACTCTAATATTGTGTCTTCCATCATTGGTAACCAGGAGAATTCATATCCAAACAATGCTGTGTTGGTTTTTTGGACAAAGCCTGGTAACACCCCTGATGACTGTCATTGGATCTAACAATGGCAGGTCTTTCAAATTGTGATGTCCCCGGTATAGAGCCCTTACAGTTCTGCTGCTTCGGGGGTGTTAGTTAAAAATACATTTTTCCTAGAATTATCCTTTATGACACTGGGGGATAAATTTATCAAGCTGTGGGTTTGAAAAATGGAGATGTTGCCTATAGCAACCAATCAGACTCTAGCTGTCACTTATTTAGTACGTTCTAAAAAAATGACAGCTAGAATCTGAATGGTTGCTATAGGCAACATCACCACTTTTTACCCCTGGGAGTGTGGGTAGCACTAAGCCCTATTTTTTCTGCGCCAATCCAATCCTTTCCCACTGTGGAGCACCTGCATGTTCCCTCCCAAACAGTGTCCTATTTGTATGACAGAAATAAATAGGCCTTATCAAATGCTGCTGTGTAAGGTAAAGAGATCCGTGTCACTGACTTTCCTGATAAGTAGAATCTTTATTCAACAGCAATTATCCAGACATAAAACCTAACACCCCAATTAAAATCCCCAAACCATCAGCCATTACACATGTATTGCATGCTGTGAATTATACATGTGGTATCCCAGGATCTTTTTAACTCACAATACAGTAAAGCAAGTATCTGTGCATTGTTTTTTTCTATTCTTGATTCTGCTCTAGACAACATTCTTACTTTGCCTACGCTACGTCTTGTTGTCAATATAAAACATGTTTTCTTGGACTGTAGGCATTCTTTATTTTCATACGACACCACTGTGTATGTATGTTATGTCACTAAGGACCCCAGATGCTGGGCCAAAACAAGAGTATGCATCATGGTTTTATGTTTTAAGAGGGGGGTGGGATATTGGACTGAAATTATGACAGCAGCGGATGAAATAACAACCCGCAGCTCAGTTGCTCGTTGTGTAAAGTATAAACGTCTCTTGTAATATGTAGAAATTAGCACACTTGAGACTTCTACATTTTAATGGTGCTGATCACATTGGTGTAACGGAAGCTTGGAGTTCGCTTTACAGATGAGTTCCAGACATTGTTTAATAGAGAGATTAATAATATACTAAAGGGAATGTCCACCCAAATTATATATAACATTTGTGAAATGTTCTCAGTGTTTAAAACAGTTTTCTAATTTGCTGTCGTTATGTATCTTTTTTTTTTGTCTAACAATACATATTACTAAGCCAATTTCCAGTTCTGGATTTTCTGCCGCTTTGTCTCACTGAGCCTGACTTCCAGCACTTAGAAATTTATGGTGATCTGTGTCTCTGACTTCCTAATTGCAGTGGATCTATTATGTTTCTCTATATGAGGGCTTGGCTTCTCCACTTCTGTGAAGATGATGCTGGTTTTATTAAGGATCTTAGTTCTTGATGACATAAATTGAAACAGTATATTTGAAGTATAAAGTTGTAAGCATGTCCCCATCGCCCAAACAGGCATCACTGAGAAGAACACATAGTAATGGTCATCTACAGACTGCAAAATATGGGGGAGGAGCAATTCAATTTTACACACACCTTCCAGTTTTTGGAACTGACCCCATAAATTAATCATGAAAATTAGGGTCATTGGGGATGTCTTTATTACATATGTCACTTTTATACATTTATTAGTAAAAATTGTACCTAGATATACGCTTTCATCGAGATGCCCCAATCCACGAATCTCCTTCCATCAAAAGTTGCGAAATTTGACACCCTGCTCGCGACGCCATTTTTACTAATAGAATTTGTGTGCAGTGCATAAAACCGGGCTCATTTGCAGAAGAATAGGCAAAAAATGGCGATTACACTGTGAGAGGCATATTTTAGCACTAAAAATTATGATCCTTTGTTGCAGTAGCGGCCAGCATTGCTCTAACAGTGAATCCTGGTCTTGTAAGGCATAACACGATATTTAACTTTGATAATGTGGAGACATTGCATAATAGCCACTTCAACTTCTTTGACCTCAAGCACCTACTTATGTTCAGCAGTTTTGTATGGACAGGCATAAAGGTTAGCACCGAAGAATGAAGTTGACAGCGAGTGGATTAGGCTATTAGTCCCTATGTTGGGAACAACTGGTCAGACATAGTTAGTTTGGAGCGTTCCTTGGAGAATGTAGGCTGCCTGAAGTAAAGTGCCTGATTCTGTGCTCAAATGCAAAAAATAGGTTTTGTTTTCTGGGTTGATATACTCTTATGACCTTTAAAGTGTGCAGAATGTGCATTTGTGCACTGTTTTGTGTCTACAGAATAATTTCAGTCATACAAAATAACTTTTGCACCATTTAAAATGGGATAGCAGAAAGGTATCCAAGGCGACAGTTTCTATTAAGAGAGTGCGCATTTCTGTTATGGAAAGTAATCCTGCAAAATAATACACAAGTCCCGCCTCTACCACTTTCCTTGCCCCATTTACAAAAAGCATTCTTTATTCTTTCTTGTCCTTGTTATAATTCATCCCCATATCAGTTAAATTAGTTCTTGAGGCTACCTCAACCTCTTTCTCATCTAAAGAGCAATTTGTTAGAGTTAGAACAGACCAATTATTAACAAAGAACCTGGAGCGTTAGTACATATGTACATATTACACAACACTAATTACTGCAGGGATGGAAAATGGTTGTAGGCAACATGGGCTCATTCCTGTTCCTATGTTATGTTCTTTTTTTGTTCCTCTCTTTATCCAATGTGCACTGAATACAGTGTGATTTTGTCCAGCATAACATCCCATAAGGATTAGGCAGGATACTGCCCTACCAAAGTGTGAGTAGCTTCAGCTGATTGGGCAGGTAATAGCTTACTTTTTAATTGAGCTGCAGTGGAATGCCAGGTTAGCATTGTGGGGAGCACGGTGGCTTAGTGGTTAGCACTTCTGCCTCACAGCACTGGGATCTTGATTTTGATTCCTGACCATGGCCTTATCTGTGTGGAGTTTGTATGTTCTCCCCGTGTTTGCGTGGGTTTCCTCCAAGTGCTCTGGTTTCCTCCCACACTCCAAAAACATACTAGTAGGTTAATTGGCTGCTATTAAATTGACCTTAGTCTCTCTCTGTCTGTGTGTGTGTGTGTGTGTGTATGTTAGGGAATTTAGACTGTAAGCTCCAATGGGGCAGGGACTTATGTAAGTGAGTTCTGCGGAATTAGTGGCGCTATATAAATAGCTGATTATGAATAGATGATGATGACAATGTATTTTATATTCATGGTATCTGAGCATTTGTATTTTAGAATGTAGTGGTCCTTTATAATTTCTCAGCCTAATTTAACTCTGCATTATTTGATTCTTCTCATAGCATCAGTTCGTTTACTGATGAAAAAATCTGTGAGATATTGTCTGTGCAAGATAAGCAAATTGACTACCCCTAGGCATAGACCTCCTGTGCTTAATCCTAAATCTATCCCGTCAAAATGGGATAGATACGGTAACTCTACACAAAGAACCTTATTTCTCCTAGTTTAGTTACACAAATGAGAGCTCACGTAACTAATTGCTCTGCTCAGGTAAAATGAAAGATAATCATTTTCAATCTGATCTCTGACAAATCATATTTTGGAGATTGAGGTATGCTCATGTTTATCTTTAGGAAACTGGGATCGGCGAAGCATATTTTTTCAGAATAACTATTTTGTCTGTAAAATAAAATCTTGCTTTGCACTAGGAAAATGGTAGGCCTCTTCCTTGACATGGTGTATACAATATGAAAAGAAGGCTTCAATATAACTTTTAATTAAGGTTGGATATTAGCAGATCCAGCCCAGCTCTGCCCGAATGGTAATTGGTGTCACAGATGTTGTGCAGGGCTCATTTACCCTGTAAAGTCAGACATAATTTAACCCAGAAGTTAGGCGTTATAAGATGTGCTTTGTGTACAAAACGTTATGGACAAACTCAGAGGGCATCATGTTGCTTCTTTAGATCATATTTTCTAGGAAAATTCCATTTACGTTTTTTGCCAAAAATGAAAAATAATTTTATTAAATATTTCAGGGAAATAAAGTGACTCTAACTTCTATTTTGATTAGAATTTGTTTTGTTTTTTAAAATACAATTTTACACATTTAGCATTAGACACTGAGGCTAAAATAGTCTTGAGAACATGTAACATAGTTCTTAAAAATCCACTAAGTGCCTGGACTGGTGTATGATGGAAAACGGGTGACCCATGACTGTCGTCACTGGGTGTGTGGGGTCATCAGTAGTGTAGTCTAGAGTCTTTATTACGAACCTTGTTTTTTTGACCCAGCACCTGCATGGACTACTGCAATTTGGAGCTACATGTTGGGGTGAATTGGACACTCATTTGGTTATTTGGCAGACATTCCAAACCACCAGAGAGAACTGTGGAGACATTCATTGTACTTTCACTTGAATAATAAAATTTATCAGCTGTCTAGATATTCCACATTTCTTTTTTAAGATTTTTATGCACTGTCTAGATAGCTCAATATGTGACATCACAAAAAGGGTCTGGTCTAGATCACATGTTGCGTTTCCTCCTAGCAGATAAAGAGAACCACTGAAATCCAGCTCCAATGAAATGAACATAAAATGCTCTAGCCTGTCACATACAAGCTGTAATACGCTATTCATCTGCCGTGTGCCTCATCTATCAGATCTGCAGGACTTAGGGCTTGTTAAATAAATGCTTCCAGTTCATCAGCATTCTAGAATAGGGAGTATTAATGTCATCCTGAAATATTTCAGTTGCGTTTTTCTTTATCTTTTCAGCAAATGCCATGTACATGGGCAGTCAAGAAATGGTGAAGGTCATGGAAAGAGACAGTGAGACTATCAAACAAAATGTAAACAAGGTAAAAACAAATATTTTTATGCTATGTTTTTACTATTGTTTAAATGTATTTAAATATATTCTATACACTCCTAACCTAACCTTAACTGCTGAGTGCTGATTTTTTACATAGATTGGCTTGAGAAGTTTAAAAAGTGGGGATCATTGTCAGAAAGGGAGCCATCTGGTTGGTCGTTGTCACAAACTGGTACTAGATAGAGGGCACTTGCTTGTATTTACGCTACTGAACTTAGAGGCGCAGAGTCTAAGGCGCCCCTGGTATTCAACAGGGAACCACACAAGGAGGTTTGATTATAGCTGCAAGGGATGCTCAGGTCACGGTTCTCTAAGCCATCGCCGGCGAAGTGCAGGTGAACTTGAGAGTAGTTAGACTGACCAGGGTTATTACCAGCCAGATGGAGGAGTGCCAAATCAGGATCCAAAGAGTGGTCAGACAGTCCAGGGTCAATACTGATCAGACAGTGAAGTACCTTATCAGGATCCAAAGGGTAGTCAGGCCGTCCAAAGTCTTAAACTCAGAAGTGATCAGTGACAGCAGCGAAATCCAGGTGGAGAATCGAGAACATGTCCGGTCAGAACCAAGTGTTACAAGCAGGAAGGAATGCAAAGCAGAACGCTGGAGTAGGATGGTGACCTGATACTCTGGCACCATAATGGTGCCAGTGTAGGTTTAAATAGAGGCAGCTTGCAACTGATTGGGTCCCCCTGGCAGTCATTGATGTCACCAACTGCAGAGAGTTGTTCAGAGCGTCCCCATGGCATAGCAACGGGGAAGCGTGTTGTGCGAATGCACACATAAGGTCTGAGAAGAGACAGGCGGCTGTCCCTGAGCAGGGAGAAGACTGTGGGGATGGTGCCTGACAGCCGTGAAGAGTAGCCACCAATCAGAAGCCACCTTTTCTGGGTCACAACCAATGAGACGCCCCCATCTCTCACACTGAACACCCCTCTTTGAAATCTCTCCCCTTGCCGTGAAAACAGACCAAGCAGAGCACGTGTTACAATCACTTATCTAGAGGTAGGTGGGAGTTGCCAGTCTCAGTGGGAGGAAAACATGGGTATAACCCTTGTCAATCAGGGGGAGAGCTTAGGGGAGGAGCTTAGTGGTTAAAAGACTTGTGTTTCCAGTGGGCAGTGTGATTGATGCTGGATAAGCTGGGCAATCTAATAGAGAGGGTAACTATGTGAGCTTAGCAGTAGGGATCACCAAAGTGAAGTTACCTATTTTTGCGTAAGCTGTCTGCCCTGGCAGTTATATGAGAATTAGGTTATTAGGTTGTTTGTGTGATCTTGAACGTGTCAGTATCACGATAGATAGATAGATAGATAGATAGATAGATAGATAATCATCATCATCAGTTATTTATATAGTGCCACTGATTCCCTAGCGCTGTACAGAGAACGCATTCACATCAGTCACTGCCCCATTGGGGCTTACAATCTAAATACCCTAACTTACACACACAAACTGAGAGAGACTAAGGGCAATTTAATAGCAGCCAATTAACCTACTGTACTGACCCTGCCACCATAAAACTTCTCACTCTTTCCTCCTCCCTTGGCCTCACTCAGTGGACCTCCTCCCCTACCCACTGTCTTGGTCACTCCCTCGACCTTGTCTTCTCTAACCTCTGTGATCTCTCTGAGTTCTCCAACTCTCCCTTCCCACTCTCTGACCACCATCTCCTCTCCTTTTCTCTGTCCTCCTCCCCTTCTCCCACCTCGCCTAAAGCCACCCTCACCAGGCGCAACCTTGACGCTATTGACCCCATCTCCTTCTCTGCCTCTCTTGAAACTCTCCTATCACCCCTTCCCTCTCTGGCCTGCCCAGATCAGGCGTCCTCTCTCTACAACCAATCCCTCACTACTGCCCTGGACACCGTCGCCCCGGCCTCTTCTATCCGCCGTCGTCGCCTTACTCCCCAACCCTGGCACTCCAAACTCACCCGCTCCCTCCAAAAGTGCTCTCGTACAGCTGAACGCCTCTGGAGGAAATCTCGTTCCCTGGCTGACTTCCTTCACTTCAAATTCATCCTCTCCTCTTTCTGCTCTGCCCTGTCCCTCGCTAAACAATCCTTCTTCAAGTCGCTCATCTCTTCTCAGTCCTCCAACCCCCGCCGCCTCTTTGCCACATTCAACTCCCTCCTCTCCCCCCCCCCCTCCCACTGTCCCGCCTTCCCTCTCTGCGTCTGACTTCGCCTCCTTTTTCTCCTCCAAAATTGAAGCCATCAGACGCAACATCTCCTCCTCCCACCACTCTCCCCCCATCACCGCTTCACCTCCCGCCATTAACCAGCTGTGGTCCTCCTTCATCCCCACATCAGGTGAAGAAGTTCGCTCCCTTATTCTTTCCTCTCCACCCTCTACCTGTCCTCTTGATCCCATCCCCTCCCACCTCCTTCGCTCTCTCTCTCCTACTGCCTGCTCCTACCTCGCACACCTCTTCAACCTATCACTCTCCTCTGGCGTTGTCCCATCCTCATTCAAACATGCTCTTATCTCCCCTATCCTTAAGAAACCCAATCTTGACCCCACCTCTCTTGCTAACTACCGCCCTATCTCTCTTCTCCCATATGCCTCCAAATTACTTGAGCGGATTGTCTGCAGCCGCCTCACCAGACACCTCTCTGACAACTCCCTCCTTGACCCTCTCCAATCCGGCTACCGCCCCCTCCACTCCACTGAAACAGCCCTGGCTAAAGTTACCGATGATCTCCTATCAGCCAAATCCAAGGGTCACTACTCCATACTCATCCTCCTTGACCTCTCCGCAGCCTTCGACACCGTGGACCATCCCCTCCTACTGCAAACTCTTCTTTCACTCGGCCTCTCTGGCTCTGTCCATGCCTGGTTCACCTCATACCTTGCTAATCGCTCCTTCTCCGTATCCACGTCTGGTTCTTCCTCCACCCCCTCCCCTCTCCCTGTTGGAGTCCCTCAGGGCTCTGTTCTTGGCCCTTTACTCTTTTCGCTCTATACTTCCTCCCTTGGGGCTCTCATCTCCTCTTTCGGTCTTCAGTATCACCTATATGCTGATGATATTCAACTCTACATCTCTTCTCCTGATCTTTCCTCCTCCCTCCTCTCTCGTGTAACTGACTGCCTCTCAGCCATCTCATCCTGGATGTCCTCTCGCTTTCTTAAAATTAACATCTCCAAAACCGAACTCATTGTCTTTCCCCCACCCAGGCTCCCTTCTCACCATGACCTCTCTATCGTTGTTAACAAGTCCACTATCTCCTCTGTCACCCAACTCCGCTGCCTAGGTGTCACTCTCGACTCCTCTCTCTCTTTTGCCCCCCACATTCAATCCCTTGCCCAAGCCTGTCGCTTCCAACTCCGTAACATTGCCCGCATCCGTCCCTTCCTCTCTCAAGATGCCACCAAAACTATCATCCATGCCCTCATCATCTCCCGTCTCGACTACTGCAACCTCCTCCTTACTGGCCTTCCCCACTCCCGTCTCTCCCCCCTCCGCTCTATACTCAATGCGGCTGCAAGACTCATCTTCCTCTCACGCCGCTCCTCCTCTGCCTCCCCTCTCTGTCTTTCCTTACACTGGCTCCCCTTCCCCTACAGAATCCTTTTCAAACTCCTCACCACCACTTACAAGGCTCTCTCTCAGTCTACTGCCCCTTACATCTCTAGCCTCCTCTCCATTCACACTCCTGCCCGCTCCCTGCGCTCGGCCAATGATCGCCGCCTCTCCTCCACTCTGATCACCTCTTCCCACTCTAGAATCCAAGACTTCTCCCGTGCTGCACCCCTTCACTGGAACGACCTCCCTCGCTCCATTCGTCTCTCACCCAATCTGTGCTCCTTCAAGCGGGCACTTAAAACTCACCTGTTCCTTAAGGCCTACCAACCATCCACTTAACCACTCACCCTTCTGTTTCTCCCCTGGCTCCTTTCCTCTCTCCCCGTTGCTTCACTGGCTCCCTTTTGTGCCTGACTTTGTTTACCCTCCCTTAGGATGTAAGCTCGAATGAGCAGGGCCCTCTTCCCTCCTGTCTCCATACCTGTTCTTCTGCTCCGTCTCTACTGTATCTGCCTGCTTGGAGTTTCTGAAGTACTGGTACTTTGTGTTTATTGTCCTGTACTGTTTTACCCTGTATAGTCTACTGTTTGTACCATGTTCGGCGCTGCGGAAACCTTGTGGCGCCTAACAAATAAACGATAATAATAATAATAATAATGTGATAGATAGATAGATAGATAGATGTGGGGTTTTTTTTGTCTGTCTCGCATAATAAGTTATCTAATTAGAGCATTAACATTTTAAGTTACATTATAGGATGAGAGAGCTCTCATTACAGTTGATGCAGCCTTTACAAGAATATTTAGTAATTCAAGATGCTGTCTTGGCAAGTTTAATGGATAGGAATTCTCACACTAACGATCTTTATAACCTATACACATAGTTCAACTCTTATTACTCGCCCCTTGTGACAAGTTTAGTTACTCTCCTGTTGTCATTAAAATATATTTTAAAGGAAAAACAGCAAATTGGATTTATAACGTGCATGCCGAGAAGAGATATTTCACAATGAATTTTATGTACAGTATATTTAGGTTAACTTTACTCAGCAGGTTCCTAAGTGTCATCCACGCCATTAATAGCAGGTTTAGGAAAAATACTCTGTTTCTATTGGGGATATCTTTTTTTAACCATTTAACTGGATGAAAACTTTAGAAAAGAAATGGAAAAAAAAAGAACTGGCAATGTTTTTTTCACTTGTAGTTTATAGTCAGGGCAAGTGGGTTAAAATTATACGGGTTGGAAGTTTATAAAAACATGTAATAAAAGCCAAGTTGCTTTACAGTTGGCAAGTTACAACCCTAAAAAAATGTTTTATAGTGTTTAGTAGTTACAGCGATCATAACTTAAAAGCCAATCTTAACACCTGGTTGTGCCAACGCCAGTGAAATAGAACAGTTATTGCTGGATCTTGTGTTCTAGAGTTGATGTGAGACACTAAATTATTCCAGTCTCACACTGAGGGCAGGTTTAGGAATACTTCGTACTGGCAATGGGCTGATTGAAAATATTTTCCTTTGAGATCCCAGTGTTCTCAATACAGTTGTGCTAATTAATTCAATAAACATTAGCTCTTTTTCAACAGATCGCTGCTTTTTATTGGAGCCAATTAAATGAAATATTGTGCTTTTAACATATATACACATAACACTTCGCTTACATGAATGTATGTAAAATAGCCTGTAACATTCTTATATATCTGAATAGTAGAGATGCCGTTACTTATATTAGGAGAACAGAAATGTCACTTCGGTAAACTTTAACTTATTTGTATTTAGTGAGTAGTGGAGTCATGTGTCACATGACTTATTTTAAAAGTGTTCCACGAATTAAAGGCAAAACACCAATTACACCTCGCGTAGGTGGATCATTTGACATTAGCGACTTTCTGTTTCAGATAGAGAGGTTTGTATAATAAGAAATAATTTACTCCCTCCTGTAAAATTTAAAAGAAGCCAACTAAGCCTTTCGTGGCCCGTGGCACTATATAAAGTCATTGAACTCCTCAGCGGCTTGTGATATTCATGCATATTTTAATTGAGTATAGAAAGGGAGAAAGAAAAAATATCAGCATTCAGGACATGCAGTAGTAGGAGGAACTTTAGCTCTGTGGATTGCATGAGTGGCATGTGGATAGCAGTACACTGGTTCAGCTCTTTGCCCAAGCTCCCACTTTTCCTTATTCTCACAAATATAAAGTATTGGATATTTCTGAATACTGTTGGCAAACGTCACAGCAGCGCTGAGGATCAACTTCATACCGAAAACAAGGCTGTTTTAGGATCTACTGAACTACCATCTCTGTTCAGCCGTGGGACCCACGGAGCTCAGATGTTTTAACATCTATTCGGCTGCCCACTGAGCTCAGTTGTGATCGCTGTTACCACCTCTGTTTGGTTCCTGGACCCTCTGCACCCAACTGTCAGTATCCTGGACCTCGTCATGTCAGAGCTACAGAAACTGCCTACTCCATTAACCTCTGCCAGGGAGCGGTAATGTATCCTTCAGCTTTTCCATTGTACTGCGCCATTTGGATCAATTGTTCCTTTAAACTCTCTCATACCTACCTCAGCTAATACACATTCATTCACATCTCTCCATCACGCACCTACTCAACTTACAGTCCCTCCTATTCACTGTCAGCACACTTCTCTTCAAACTCCTCTTCTTTCTCCATCATCCTATTCCTCCCTCCCCTATTATGATTTCCCCTTCACTAGTTACCTCCTCACTAGTCTGTACACATGAACTGTTTTGTCTCCTGCACTTCCACACTTACCAGCCTAAATAAACAAAATAAACTCCACAAATCCTGCTTTGATGTCCTCTTCCTCACCCTGTTCCTTCTCATGGCTGCTGGTGACATCTCACCTACCCCTGGACCCCGTGCAATGCCCACTCTCTGCTCATGCTTCTTTATCCATGCCAAACCTTTCCGTCCACCCCGTACTTACAATCCCGCCATCCTTATCCACATATCTCCACTACCCTCTCTTCCCTTGTCCTGTGCACTATGGAACGCCAGATCTGTTTGTAGCAAACTTGCATCAATTTATGATTTATTAATTTCTAAATCCCTCAACCTCCTGGCCATTACAGAAACTTGGTTCACCTGCTCTGACACTACATCCCTTGCAGCTCTCTGCTATGGGGGACTCTCCATCAGCCACACCCCCAGATCCGGAAACAGCCAAGGTGGTGGAGTAAGCATTCTACATTCTCCAAGTTGCACTCAAACTCTCTGAATCCCTACTGAATCCCTACTCTCATTCTCTTCCTTTGAAGTCCACACTATCCATCTATTTTATCCTCTTCGCCTTCGTGTTGCTGTCATTTATTGCCCCCCCCCTTTCAGGTCCAGTTTCTCAATTTCTTGAAAACTTTGCAGCCTGGCTCACATATTTCTGATCCTTTGACCTGCCTGCTCTCATACTAGGCGATTTCAACATTCCCATTGATAATCCCACTCTCTCTTCTGCCACTAAATCTCTTTCACTTACTTCCTCCTTTGGTCTCTCCCAGTGAACCTTAACTCCCACCCACTGTGATGGATACTCCCTTGCCCTTGTCTTCTCCTGCTACTACGCCATCTCTAGTTTCACCAACTTAGCTTTCCCACCCTACAACCACAACCTCCTTTCCTTCAGCCTCACCTTACTTCATGCCCCCCCTGCACCCATCTCCACATGTACACAATAACATCTAAGTACCCTTAACCCAATCTGTTCCCTTTTTTCCACTGCATGCCCACCTCTATCTCATCTCTTCAACCTGTCTCTCTCCACTGGCACATTTCCATCCTCCTTTAAACATGCACACACCTAACCAATTCTGAAGAAACCATCTCCTGATGCAGCCTCTCGCTCCAACTACCACCCTATTTCTCTCCTCCCTTTTGCCTCCAAACTACTTAAGCGATTAGTGTACAAACGCCTGTCTCAAGTTCTCTCCTGTCACTACATTCTTAGTTTTCTGCAATCAGGCTTCTATCCCCAACGTTCCACTGAAACTGCTCTCACAAAACTGATCGATAATCTACTTACTGCAAAGTCTAAGGGTCATTTCTCCATTCTTATTCTCCTGGCCCTCTCTGCTGCGTCTGACACTGTTGATCACCCTCTTCTCCTACACACCCTTCATTCTATTGGCCTTCATGACACGGTTATTTCCTGCTTCACTTCCTACCTATCAAACCGCTCTTTTAGCTTTTCTGCCTCTGGTACATCCTTCCCTCCACTCCCACTATCTGTTAGGGTGGTACAATTCTCTGTTCTTGGCCCTTTACATTTTTCATTGTACATCTCTTCTCCTGGGACACTAATTCGCTCATACCGCCTCCAGTACCACCTCTACACTGAGGACACCCAAATCTATATTTCTTCCCCTGACCTCTTCCTTTCTGTACTATCTCGTGTAACCAACTGTCTTTAAGCTATCTCTACATGGATGTCCCAACATTACCTAAAGCTTAACATATCCAAAACAGAGCTTATTGTTTTCCCTACTGCCAAAATCGCCACCACCCACACTGTTAATAACAACACAATTTCCTCAATCTACCAAGCCTGCTGCCTTGGTATCATACTTGACTACACCCTCTGCTTTATTTCTCACATTCGACTCTCCTAATCCTGTCGATTCAACCTTAAAACATTGTCAGAATACGTCCTTTTCTTACTCAACATGAAACCAAAACTCTTATCCATTCTCTCATCATGTCCCGTCTTGACTACTGCAACTTCCTGTTATCTGGCATTCCCGACACCCATATATCCAAACTTCAACCCATTCTAAATGTTGCTGCAAGACTGATCTTCCGCTCTTGCTGCTCCACATCTGCTGCACCAGTTTGGAAATCGCTCCTCTTGTTTCAGCTCTGCCCTCTTCCACTTAGAATGTAAGTTCTCTAATAGGCAGGGTCCTTCATACCCTTTGTGTTCATGTCTGTATTTATTTTGTCTACCTTGTATGTCCCTGTTTTATGTATGTCCTGTTTTCCCCACAGTACGGCGCTGCGGAGCCCTGTGGCGCCTTACAAATCTACGATAATAATAATGGGTAGTAATGGCGACCTCCGTGGTTGTTGTATGGTCCTACAATGGTCAGCAATGCTGCTTCAATATGTATCAGCCATTAATCACTTTTGTAGATGTTTTCTGCATGAATAATTAAAATAAGATTTTTATTTTCTTGGATTTAATTAATTTCAAATAATTAGTTAAATAATTAATTAGCATTTAAAGCTGATTTATTAGTAAAATATATCTTTACACTTTTTTTAATCAGTGGTTTAAATTCTGAAGTATTTGTGTTGTCCACAGCTAATTGACATTGTCTTATTGAGCCTGTATGAAATGTAATCTTTATGTAATGTGGAGCATTTTGAAGCTCTGAGTCCACAATTTAATTATTAAAAGCTTCATGTCATTTTCCAATAAATGTTATTTGTAATATTGCTTAAGAGACAGAATCTTCCAATTAAACCTATGGCAATTCACCAGTCATTGACAATACTTTTAATTAACTACAGATATTTTTCTTTAAATGATTTACAGCATTTAATACACACTATTTATGGACTATTCTTACAAATCATCATTGTGCTTTTAAAAATAATTTAAAGCCTAATTCCTCCCTAAATTAAACATTTAGTTTTAGGTGGAGTAAGGTGACCTAAAATATAATGCAAAGTACTTATTGGCGCTTAAAGGATCCAGCAAATTGGCGAATGAGCAGTTTGCATGGCAGGAGCTTTGACCACTTGAAGAAACCTGCTGAAGCAGGAGCCTTGCAAGGTCCATCAGATCCATCGGGCACCTGTAAATCAAACTTTGTATTTTACCTTAGGTCACTTACTTCCATCCAAAACTATATTTTTAGTATTGGACAGAGTAAGTCTTTAACACAATCAGTGGCTTGAGTTAACAATCCTATTTCTGAGCAGGGCTGTGCCGTTAACAAGCCAACAGAAGGCAGCAGCATCAAGCAGCAAATTTTGGAAGGCAGCAATATGTATGAAATTCGCTTAATGAATTGCTGATTTTCTTCCCAGTATATGCTTTCACTTTTCCCTCCAAAGTGCAGATTTAGGAAATTATTTTTAAATGTTAATTTCCGATTGTTATGTGCTAAACGAGGTGGCACAATTGATGTGAAGTAATCCAAAGAACAGGGTGGAATTCCCTAGGAGAAATTGGGCCCATAACAAACATGCACCCCCTCTATGGTCAAGCACGCAATAGCTTCTCCTGGCAATGTTTATGAGGTGGGTGCGAGGTAAAAAAAATATTAAGTACTGTTATGGAACTATAAGATCTAGTAAGCCTTGATCATTTTCCTGTATACAATGATCTTCTAAATGAGCTTCTCAGCTGGTTAGACTAGTGTCTATAGTTATGGTTAGCCAATTGAGGAATATCAGTGACACTGGCCAGCTAAGGTTGGAGAACTGTGTCCACAACAACAATTTTGAATGAGTCACCTCCTGGAGAACAATAAGGGGTTTCACTTGTTGGCTATTCCCATTCTGTAAGTTCTCTGAGCTTTGATTAAAATATCATCCCACAGGTGAATACACTAATGATCCTTAGTCTCAGACATACTAGGAGGGCTAATAGGGTGTTCAGTAGAGCTTTCCACTAAAAGTGTTTCCATAGGGCATAGAAAGATCCTCTGATTTCTTGGAAGGATTGGAATGTGCAGATATGTATATTTGAGGTCAACGTATTCCAGCCAATCTCCCACACTTTTTTGTAATATAGACTTGAGCTTTTCTATTTTTAATTATTTTACGTGGAGGAAGGGAAGTCCTCAATTATTTCAAATTAGAGAAGGTTGTCATAAAACATCTATTTTGCTCAATAATTCTTGAAGAATTGCAGATAAGACCCGTTTGTATCCCTGGTGGTGTTGATTTTGCAAGTCAATCTTTTTGAGGGAGAGAGCAGAACTCTATATAGTACTTGAGCACATAATTGTCTTCTGTGGTCTGATCCCCCATAGCCTTGTATTTAAACAATCTTACTCCTCCATGCAGAGGGTCTTACACCCAATCATAGGGCTTTGTATTTATCAGTTTTTACTCCTAATTCCCTGATGGCAAGAGGAAGATGTACTGGTTGCCAACCAGTACAAGTGCCAGGGCCGGACTGGCCATCTGGCACTTCTGGCAAATGCCAGAAGGGCCGATGGCTATATGGGCCGGCCCGACTCCTCCTGACTTCATGGTAGCTGGTTCCTCCCCGGGAACCAGCTACCTCTGTTGTGCTCCCTCCCCCGTTGCACTTACAAGCAATCTGGACAGTTTCCAGACTTTTTTTTTCTGAATGGGGGTCGCGGGGGTGCCGCGATTTTTGGGGGAGGAAGCCAGGGGGTAGGTGCTGCTGGGGGAGTGGGTGAGAGAACAAGGGGGTGCTGGGAGAGGGGGTGAAAGCCAAAGGGGAAGGGGGTGCTGGGAGAGGGGGTGAGAGATCCAAAGGGGAAGGGGTTGCTGGGAGAGGGGATGAGAGATCCAAAAGGGAAGGGGGTGCTGGGAGAGGGGAGGAGAGATCCGAAAGGGATGCTGGGAGAGGGGGTGAGAAAGCAATGGGGTGCTGGGAGAGAGGGTGAAAGCCAAAGGGGAAGGGGGTGCTGGGAGAGGGGGTGAGAGAGCCAGGGGGGTGCTGGGAGAGGGGATGAGAGATCCAAAGGGGAAGGGGGTGTTGGAAGAGGGGATGAGAGATCCAAAGGGGAAGGGGTTGCTGGGAGAGGGGATGAGAGATCCAAAGGGGAAGGGGGTGCTGGGAGAGGGGATGAGAGAGCCGAAGGGGGTGCTGGGAGAGGGGATGAGAGAGCCGAAGGGGGTGCTGGGAAAGGGGATGAGAGAGCCAAAGGGGAAGGGGGTGCTGTGAGAGAGCTAGGGGGTAGGGGGTGCTGGGAGAGGGGTGAGAGAGCCAAAGGGGAAGGGGGTGCTGTGAGAGGGGTGAGAGAGCTAGGGGGTAGGGGGTGCAGGAAGAGGGGTGAGAGCCAGGGGGTAGGGAGTGCTGGGAGAGGGGGTGAGAGAGCCAGGGGGTAGGGGGTGCTGGGAGAGGGGGTGAGAGAGCCAGGGAGTGCTGGGAGAGGGGTGAGAGAGCCAGGGGGTAGGGGGCACTGGAAGAAGGTGTGAGAGAGCCAGAGGGGAAGGGTGTGCAGGAAGAGGGAGTGAGAGAGCCAGGGAGGTAGGGGGTGCAGGAAGAGGGGTGAGAGAGCCAGGGAGGTAGGGGGTGCAGGAAGAGGGGTGAGAGAGCCAGGGGGGTAGACAGTGGAGGAAGATGTTTGAGAGTGCCAGGGGAGAAGGTGTTACAGGAAGACGTGTGAGAGTGCCAGGGGAGAAGGTGTTGCAGGAAGATGTGTGAGAGAGCGAGGGGAGAAGGTGGTGCAGGGGGTTAAGTGAGAGGGACAAAGGAGAAGATGGTGCAGCGGCATAGGTAATAGAAAGTGTAAAGGGAGAGGCATCTTAAGAATGGGAATGTCAGGGATACAGCCATCATAAAACACAAGTAGTAATGAAGAATGGGAATGCACAGAGGGGACAATTCACTTATATTTTCCATACCCCCACTTCTAAATTTTCTGCTTCGACCACTGCCCTCTGTTCCTGCTCCCGACTGCCTGTGAGCTGACAGCTGATGATCCCTCCTCGCCCAGCGCACCCAGTAGGTGCAATAAGTTTTTAAACATCCTTTCTTGAACTGGGGGCACTACTGTGTATCCAATGACGTTTAAAACACTATGTATTGCTCATTATTGCGCTGTAATGTTTCTTGCATATTTATCTGTACAAAGATTTTTAATTAAGAGGAAAAAACACTGCTTGTCATAAATTTTATCTGATTGTGTCAATATATCTATTTATGTTTGCATTGTAAATGGTGTATTAAGCTGTTCCTGGGACTTACACACTCAGTATCTGATATGCTGTACAATTTTTATTTGTGAATGAGTTTTTGTCTGGGCACTACTAATGATTTGTGGGCACTACTATGGCATAATGTGATTTGGGGACACTATTATGGCATAATATGACCTTGGGGCACTACGATGTGGCATAATATGAACTGGGCGCACTATGGTGTGGCATAATATGAACTTCTGCCATATTATCTTCTCTGACATTTTGCTGTAGATGGAAATACTTTTAATGTGGCCGTGTGGGTTCAAATGATCATTCAATAGTTATGTTTTTTTTAGATATATGTTAGAGTTTTATTTCATGTGGAATGATTCATGAAAATTCTTCCATTACTATTTAATTGAGGGAAAAGGGTACATGTTACCTATATGTGTGTAAGTATTCTGTTGTTGCTATCTTGTGGGAGATTTGAAAAAAGAAAAACATTGGTTTCCTACAGTGGCGCCTGTATAATTGGTGGTATTGCTGTAGTATGAGGTGGCGTGGTGGCGGCAATGTTGTAGTGTGTTTGGGGCTTAGTATTGTTAATAAGTAGGAGGGTATTGCTGTAATGTGGGGTTGATGCTGGTTGCTGTAATGTGGGGGGTGATGCTGGTTGCTGTAACGTGGGGGGTGATGCTGGTTGCTGTAATGTGGGGGTGATGCTGGTTGCTGTAATGTGGGGGAGATGCTGGTTGCTGTAATGTGGGGGTGATGCTGGTTGCTGTAATGTGGGGGTGATGCTGGTTGCTGTAATGTGGGGGAGATGCTGGTTGCTGTAATGTGGGGGGTGATGCTGGTTGCTGTAATGTGGGGGAGATGCCGGTTGCTGTAATGTGGGGGAGATGCTGGATGTTGTAATGTGGGGGTGATGCTGGTTGCTGTAATGTGGGGGTGATGCTGGTTGCTGTAATGTGGGGGAGATGCTGGTTGCTGTAATGTGGGGGTGATGCTGGTTGCTGTAATGTGGGGGTGATGCTGGTTGCTGTAATGTGGGGGGTGATGCTGGTTGCTGTAATGTGGGGGAGATGCTGGTTGCTGTAATGTGGGGGAGATGCTGGATGCTGTAATGTGGGGGGTGATGCTGGTTGCTGTAATGTGGGGGGTGATGCTGGTTGCTGTAATGTGGGGGTGATGCTGGTTGCTGTAATGTGGGGGTGATGCTGGTTGCTGTAATGTGGGGGGTGATGCTGGTTGCTGTAATGTGGGAGGTGATGCTGGTTGCTGTAATGTGGGGGTGATGCTGGATGCTGTAATGTGGGGGTGATGCTGGTTGCTGTAATGTGGGGGGTGATGCTGGTTGCTGTAATGTGGGGGTGATGCTGGTTGCTGTAATGTGGGGAGTGATGCTGGACGCTGTAATGTGGGGGGGTGATGCTGGTTGCGGTAATGTGGGGGGTGATGCTGGACGCTGTAATGTGGAGGGTCATGCTGGATGCTGTAATGTGGGAGGTGATGCTGGTTGCTGTAATGTGGGAGGTGATGCTGGTTGCTGTAATGTGGGGGGTCATGCTGGATGCTGTAATGTGGGGGGTAATGCTGGACGCTGTAATGTGGGGGGTAATGCTGAACGCTGTAATGTGGGAGGTGATGCTGGTTGCTGTAATGTGGGGGTGATGCTGGTTGCTGTAATGTGGGGGGTGATGCTGGTTGCTGTAATGTGGGGGTGATGCTGGTTGCTGTAATGTGGGGAGTGATGCTGGACGCTGTAATGTGGGGGGGTGATGCTGGTTGCGGTAATGTGGGGGTGATGCTGGTTGCTGTAATGTGGGGAGTGATGCTGGACGCTGTAATGTGGGGGGGGTGATGCTGGATGCTGTAATGTGGGGGGTGATGCTGGACGCTGTAATGTGGAGGGTCATGCTGGATGCTGTAATGTGGGGGGTGATGCTGGTTGCTGTAATGTGGGGGTGATGCTGGTTGCTGTAATGTGGGGAGTGATGCTGGACGCTGTAATGTGGGGGGGTGATGCTGGATGCTGTAATGTGGGGGGTGATGCTGGACGCTGTAATGTGGAGGTGATGCTGGTTGCTGTAATGTGGGAGGTGATGCTGGATGCTGTAATGTGGGAGGTGATGCTGGATGCTGTAATGTGGGAGGTGATGCTGGATGCTGTAATGTGGGAGGTGATGCCGGATGCTGTAATGTGGGAGGTGATGCTGGGTGCTGTAATGTGGGGGGTCATGCTGGATGCTGTAATGTGGGGGGTAATGCTGGACGCTGTAATGTGGGGGGTAATGCTGAACGCTGTAATGTGGGAGGTGATGCTGGACGCTGTAATGTGGGGGTCATGCTGGATGCTGTAATGTGGGAGGTGATGCTGGATGCTGTAGTGTGGGAGGTGATGCTGAACGCTGTAATGTGGGAGGTGATGCTGGACGCTGTAATGTGGGGAGTGACGCTGGATGCTGTAATGTGGGAGGTGATGCTGGACGCTGTAATGTGGGGGTGATGCTGGATGCTGTAATGTGGGGGGTGATGCTGGATGCTGTAATGTGGGAGTGATGCTGGTTGCTGTAATGTGGGGGTGATGCTGGATGCTGTAATGTGGGGGTGATGCTGGATGCTGTAATGTGGGGGGTCATGCTGGACGCTGTAATGTGTGGGGTCATGCTGGACGCTGTAATCTGGGGGGTGATGCCTGTTGCTGTAATGTGGGGATGATGCTGGATGCTGTAATGTGGGGGGTGATGCCAGTTGCTGTAATGTGGGGGGTGATTGATGTAATATGAGTGTGTGTGCGAGGTTATTTATTGCTGTAATTTGGGCACTAATAATGTATTGTCATGGTATTTATTGATGTAGATGGGGTGCTAACAATGTAATGTTGAGGGTCATTAGGAGAAATAAATACCCCCCTCACACACACACTCACACTACATCATGTTGTACAGCACCAGCAACGCGCACTGCGCCAGCATCAGTGCGCAACAATATAGTGCATGGAGCTCACAACACGTGGGCCTGTGTGCTATAAATGCCAGGGCTGATTTTTAGTCCCAGTCCGGCCCTGCTGGTTGGTAAGACATTCAAGAATTTTAATAGTAAGGCGTTTTGTCTAACATCTGTAAACAAAATGATTTTGAGATATTATTACAACTCTTAATTCTTTCTACCTGTATTTTTGGATTTGATGTAATCCAGCTATGTGCCAAATACCAATTCCCACTTAAAAAGAGAGGAGACAAATATTGTGTTTAGATGAGTTGTCAAAATGCCACTGTCTTAGCCAGAGACATCTTTTAGCAGCGAGTGAGAGGCTCATGGACAGGGCCAATATTGTCATGGAATCCACGGAGAGTATCTCTTTGTGAGCCAACTTTTATTTGCACCAGCTACCACATAAAGTCTTTTTAGAAGAAGTGTATTAAATGTCTGTCCGTTGGATGTTTCGGTGTGGTCATCATCTAATGCCAACACTGTTCTTCTGGCTAATGAAGGTAAAGACCATCTTTTAAAATATTCGTTTTTGTCCATTACTATCTATAAATCTTTGACAACTTTCTCTAATTATGCATAGAGATGGTTTCCTTGGGTTTTCCTGGAACATCAAATCTGCCATAGGTTGTTCAGGTAGCTTGTCCAAGACTTGAGCATCTTGTGCATTGCTCCACAAGTTCTTCTCCAGACTGTTTTCTAATCCTTCAATCTCCCCATCTGAACTTTCAATTTCTATGAGGTCCTGGGACAGCTTCCACCTCCTGTATCATCATTTGTAACACTGAATGGGTAACTTTATTCCATACCTTCATAGACCCACAGTCTACTAATTTAGAATTTTCTGCCAGGCTCCCTTATTCTCCCAGCAGACTTGAGAGAAAAGCATAAGAGTCAGAAAGTATTTCTGACTGTCTACTATGACGTTCCTGCTCGAATGACTTTCTAGACGATAAATTTGATATGATCCCATTGATCACTACAAAAGAGAAGGATCCAGGTTTGTGTAGTGTCTGGAAGAGCTCATAGCAGGCATTGCAATATAAGAGAATATAGGTCAAATGTTAGACAGAATGAGACTAAAGTACTCCAAGGGATCCATTACTTACACGAAGGACAGTTAATATATAATCAGGCTAGCACTGAGGCACAGATTTGCTGGACGACCCTGATAATTACAGCAGATTACATTTTGTGAGCTCTATTATACAGCCGCCCTCGGAACTAAGTGGTGGACCCATTTTATTGTGTTTCAATGTCCTTTTCTTTGCATGCTTGGGGATACAGGTAATTAACCATGGTGTGCCCAGTATTTTATGGAGCTTCTTCTGTTCTTGACCATGATTTAAATTTTGCAGAGAGACAATTGTGTCTCCAAGCAGCAGTAGTTCTCAGATCCATTGTCTGTGACCCTCACTGTTTGGGGGGGGCAACATTCTAATTATCTGATGGAGACACAGTTGTGTCGTTTGCTGGTGTTTTAATGACCTTGTAATGCATCCACTCAGGTGTGCTACATGTCAGCAGGACGGGCATTCAAAATTCTTCCTCTTGTGGCATGTGGATTGACAATGCTGCTCTGATGAAGAGCGAGTATCTCCCAGTGAGTTTCCTAGGGCTTCTGCTATTATGCTACTTAAGCGGAGAGATGTGTTACTAAGAAAATGTATTTATTGGTAGAATTCTTCCAATCATGGACTCCTTAGCTCCACAAGCTGTGGGCATCAAAAATCATAGTAATAGGAGGTATTACTCAAGGCAGAAGGGGCACAAGGGAATCTGACTTTTGTCCACCACTTTTGGCAGATCTAAACAACTTTTGCAAGAGCCACCTCCATGTCCCACGGGTGAGGAATGACATCACACACTCCTTCCTATTGGGTGAAACAGAACACACAGTGCAGCAGCAGCTGTCACTCATGCAACCTGAGTGTGAAGTCAGAAGTGGTAAGAGGGCTCTGGAGACTAGTTTGAAAATGAAACGCAGCACTAATCGTGGGAATTGAATAGTTTTGGTGTAACATTTCACATTTTTATTTTCATGATCCATTTAAATAAACTAGCTCTGCATTAAGGAAATCATCCAAATTATAAATTACTGCAGCCAAACCTGTCAAAGGCTTTGCTCCACACTACACTAATGAACCGTGGCATTTGGAATACAAATGGGATATGCCCATAGGGAGAGACAAATCAATGTAATAATTACTGGGTTAGCCAATCCAGCGCCTCTGCGCTCTCCATGCTTCTATTGCTGTTGATTGACTTCTGAACAAGCAGAAATATTTATCCCTGAACACACAGATTTCTTCTCACCTCCGAGGATTTGGATATAAATGATGGAATACACTCCTAAAATTGTTTCTGGATGTCTTGCTGCAGCTTCTGTGGTCTCTGAACATATGTTCTGCCCACACTGAATATTTTCGGAGATCAGCATCACTCATAAAATTACTGGCACTCTTCTTTATACAAATCAAACGTGGCTTTGCTACACCTTTTTACATGTATGGGATTGATTGCCAAAAACATTGAAATATGCACTTGTTTAATCAGTTAATCTTCCCAAATAATTAATGTGATAATTATAGGCTCAAAATGAGGACCAGATCAAGGTTAAGTGAAAAGTAGGACTGAAATATTAAAAAGTGCCCTCCTCCTACCCAGATTCTCCTTGAGTGTTGATCTTTGTCTAATAGCTTCACCACTAAGATACTTGATCTATGTCCCATACATGACCACACTACACCATACATGCTTAACACATCATTACACATACCCACAATACACCGTAAACCCCTGGCATAACAACATATAAACCTACACTATACCACACATGCCCACATCACACTTTATATACTTAATGCTAGACCTCACATGCCAACACTATAACATACATTCTGCACAACTGATGCCTAAATCTGCACCATGCATGCACAATACTACATTGTACATGCCCAGCACTACACTACAAATATCCACACTACACTATATATACTCAACACCAAACTACACATGCCAACGCTACACTATACTTGACCAACACAACACCATAAATGTCTTAGATATAACACACGCACACTTAAGTCATATTAACGCAATTTTACACCATATATACCAATCCTACATCCACAATACAATATATGTTCAATACTACACCATGCATCCCTAGCACTGTATACTGAATATTATATCATACATAATCCACCCTGTCAATACATGCAGAACACTACTCCATACGCACTCAGCACTACACCATTAATACTGAAAGCACCATCCAATATACATGTACAAAACTTCACCATAGCTGCCTAACTCTGAAGTTACAATTACTTTTAATAATATGGTGCCAACATACGCTGTAATAGTGTACCTTTACCACATTTGTCTATTCACTGTACTATTATTTCCCATACTAAGACCAACGCTGGATGTCCTTTTCCAATGTTTTCGGACCTGATTTTAGTTCAAGCATCACAGGTATTAACAGAAGAATCCTCTCGCCTCTTCAAAACCAGATTTAATGGGCAGTAGTTCCCACATGATCGTTTTTTTTTATAATTTGCTGAAATTCTAAGTAACAAATGCTGTAGAAGTTAGTTTTATATTTTGGGGCTACTCATTTTGAAAGAAGAGCATCAATGGGTGATCCAGAGGCATCAATCGTCAAAATAGGTGGTAGAGATGGATCTGGGTGTGAGGAAATTGGAGCAGTGGGAAAGAGTTCTTTTAGCTTTTTAAAAGCCACTTGTTGGGTCGAACTAAAGTGTCTCTTTCAGAGTGAGCTCTATAAGAGGTTGTATTACATGGCCGTGTTCAATGGTTAATGATCCCTATTTCACACATTTCCTTAAAGTAGGTTTTGTCACACATCAGACCCGCGGACCTACTACCCAAGGTCTGGTGCACTCTCCTGCCTGCGCTCCCTGAGTCTCCTGTCAGCTACGTGGCATGCAGCTCCCCCTGACGCCACCAGTCCATACGCAGACTCAGCTTTTATCACCTCCTCCCCTTATTCATTAGGAGACTAATTATCCCGCAGCATATTTAAAGAACCTGTCCCAAAGGTAAGGTGCCTGTTCTTTGAGTCAGCTCTTTTCCAGCGTTTAGACGTGGATCCTGCTCTTAGGTCCGCAGACTATCGCTCCTTGTCTACAGCAACTCTGCAGCTAACCACAGTGCTCTCCATGTCTGCCGCAGACTATCCCTCCTTGTCACCAGCAACTGCAGCTCACCACAGTGGTCTACATTTCTTTCGCAGACTATCGCTCTTTGTCTCCAGCACATCTGCAGCTAACCACAGTGGTCTCTATATCTTCCGCAGACTATCGGTTCTTGTCTCCAGCATCCCTGCAGCTAACCACAGTGGTCAACATATCTGTCGCAGTCTATCACTCCTTGTCTCCAGCAAGTCTGCAGCTCACCACAGTGATCTCCACATCTGCCGCAGACTGTTGCTCCCTGTGCTCTGCAGAGTTAGCTATCCACAGTGATCCTTACTTCTGCAGCAGACCAGCGCTCCTTCAAACATTTCCTACCATTGGGCCTTCTCCAGTCCCAGTTGGATCATCTCCTTCCCAGCATCTCGGTTCTCTCTACAGGTCTCGTCTAACACTCACTCAGAGGACCGTGACCTGCAGGGCTGAGGCCGCAAAGTCCATACCTCCTTTCAGGGGTCCCTGGCGAAAACCACTAGGTGCTGGGTAGCGCTCAAACAGACAGACCTTGAGGATCCGACAATCATAGTGACTGTGACAGAATTCTTGCTTAAACAGTTTCAGTTCCAAACCTTGGGTTATTGTTCCCTGAAGGAAGTGTAGCATCTGGTAATACATCGATGAGGCTGTCATAGATTCTGTTCACTGGTAAAAAAAAAATATTAAATACATCTAGAATCTCATGATTGTCCTCTTCAACTAATACACTGGCTAAGTGATGATAGACACAAGGTACTAGGTGATGTATAATGGTAAGCACAGTATTTGAGTAGTCTCCAATGTACTGTTATGACCAGAGTCAATGGTTGATTCATCCAGCAATTAAACATCCACAGCAAGTCAAGGATAGACAGTGTTTAAGGTCATCATTTTTCCTAAATATAAGCATAAATATGAGGTCAGAATTAGGTTGGGACTGAAATCCCATAGAGTCACCAGAATAGAAACCTTTTTACCCGAGACTTGGGGTAAGATCAAAGAAGATGACCTTTCCACAATGTTAGCAAGTGTTCTCCTCCTTAATCTTTCTTCAGATGATGATTCTGGCTTCTGGCAACCTGGCAGTGGGTTGAGATAGAGGTAGTCATCAAATAAGCTTCCATGCTCCATCCAGTGGCGGAAGCGCCCTTGGTGCGGCCAGTGTGGGCATCGGGGCCCATGGAGATAATGGGGCCCACTGCAGATGCAGAGGGTAGGAACTAGTGAGCTGTGGGCCCCGGTTCACTCCTCGCTTACCTGCATCGGGGCCCACAACTCGAAAGCTCCGCCTCTGGCACCATCTATCTCTCAGGTGTCGATAAACAATCAAATATACCAAATAGCCGGTTTTACAATTAATTTAATGCTTAATGGAAAATTATTGCTGGGTCAAAGTGAGAGTGAAGGATTTAAATTAGTTGGATAGTAAGATACTTTTGTACTATGTATTATTACTCTGCTATTGTGTAATGTGTTCCTCCCCACTATGTACCCCTCCTCCCCTTCTCTTTGTTTTGGTCTTCCCCCCTTCCTTTTTACTTTTCTGTACCCCTTAAATTTTGAATAAAAATACTATTGAAGTTAAATTAGTTGGATAAATGTTGCCAAATTATGCAGCTTCAACGGCTACACCTATAACAGTCTTCTGCTCTCGTAAAGATTGGAAATAATCCCTGAATAGGAGTATTCAATGTGAAATAATGGGTGCTAGTTTACTCTATTTATTGAGGTGGCTTTTTGAATATCACTGGTATTTTATCTGGTATCATGGTGGTTAGTATAAAATCACTATATGATAAGAGATTATTTTTTATTGTTCCTATGTTTTAGTTTTAGTTTTATTGACCAAACAATTATAATATCTAAGAAATACCAAAAAAAGGATCTTTAGAATGGCATTTTGATTTATTGTTGGGTATGTGATTGCTATTAATATTATTAAGATAATAGTAATAATAATTATCTGTACCTCTTTTCATATTTTAACAATCAAAATATTAAAAAAAAATGTGGTATTACATTGTTTTAATCTAAACATCAATATGTACTGAAGCTGAGAAGACACAAAATCTTTGAAAAGTATATATATATATATATATAGAAAGAGAGAGAGGAGAGAGAGAGGGGGAGAGAGAGAGAGGAGAGAGAGAGAGAGGGGGGACAGAGAGAGAGAGAGAGAGAGGGGGAGAGAGAGAGAGAGGAGAGAGAGAGAGGGGGACAGAGAGAGAGAGAGAGAGAGAGAGAGAAATGCAGATCTAAAAAAATGTAAACACATTACAAGACGTCAACAATAAAGTTAAAGATATTTGAAGTATGCTACAAATTGACTGTTTTCCCTCTGTATTATAAAGTTATGGTAGATTAAAATTTTAAGAGTTTTGTTTTCCTAACAGACACCCCGGCTACAGCGAACTCGTGCAGATGTAGTCAAATTAATAGATGCATTAAAAAACCATATTTTTCATGTAAGCAGCTGCTAATATCTGACTAATGCATCATAAAAATTATGGGCAACATCTCTCCCAACAGCTGCTGCAATCTTTGTTTTGTCTGTTCTAAATTATTTACACAAAATAAGAAAATGTTTCTGTAGGTTTTGCACGTTAACCAGTTTCCTGTGCGGCAGCAAACTGCCGACACCTCCTAAGGAATCATCATTGTCTGTCATTTTATCATTCCAAAAATGCTGTTTCTTTAGTCATACTGTGCGGCGCCTTTGTGAAACATGACCAAGCAAGAATAAAAAGCAGAGGACTGTCCTAACTTCACCGTATTATTATACAGTGTTATCTGCAGAAGTGGAACAAAAACTTCTGTAAATTATTTCTCCATTTGTCTAAGAATACGGCCTGCTTAAGAAGTCAGCTTAATTATTCTTTGATATGGTTTTGATTTAAATACAATTACAAGCCACGTAGAACCGCACTGGTCTCTAAATTTTTCTAAATGACTGCCAGTAATTACTCATTTCATAACTATGAATAAGTGTAGCTATTATGCATGAATTTGCCTGTTTCCTGATCCTCTAGACTTGCAGCACTCTCCATTCAGAACATACACCGTTCAGCCACAACATTAAAACCACCTACCAAGAAGTGGTGTATATTAGGCAACAAGTGAACAGTCAGTTCTTGAAGTTGATTTGTTGAAAGCAGGAAAATTGCCAAGTGTAAGGACCCGAGCGACTTTGACAAGGGCCAAATTGTGATGGCTAAAGGACTGAGTCAGAGCATCTCCAAAATTGCAGGTCTTGTGGGGTTTTCCTGGTATGCAGTGGTCCAAAGAAAGACAGCCAGTGAATAGGCGTCTGGTCCAATTCCACAGAAGAGCTACTGTAGCACAAATTACTGAAACAGTTAAGCTGGCTATGATATAAAGGTGTCAGAACACACAGTGTATTGCAGCTTACTGCGCCAGAACTGGACCATGGAGCAATAAAAGAAGGTGGCCTGGTCTAATGAATCTCGTTTTATTGTGGACGGCCGGCCAAATGTGTGCGCGTGGTTTACCTGGGGAAGATATGGCACCAGGGTTCACTATGTGACGAATGCAAGCCGGTGGAGGCAGTGTGATGTTCTGGGAAATGTTCTGCTGGGAAACCTTTTGTCCTGGCATTCATATAGATGTTACTTTGATACGCAGCCCAAGTACCCCTGTTCATGGCAACGGAAGAAAGATTTGAGGAACAGGACAAAGAGTTGAAGATGTTGACTTGGAATCGAAATTACCCAGATCTCAATCCGATTGAGCATCTGTGAGATATGCTGGAAAAACAAATCTGAGCCATACTGGCCCCACCTTACAACTTACAGGATTTAAAGGATCTGCTAACGTCTTGGTGTCAGATACCACAGGACACCTTCAGAAGTCTTGTGGAGTCCATACGTTGACGGGTCTAAGGGAAGCACGAGGGGGATCTGCACAATGTTAGGCAGCTGGTTTTACTTGTGAATCAGTGTATGTATAATACTTAGTTTTACCATACCTTCTAAAGGAAAAGTGGAGGTGTTACGCACAGCAACCAATTAGAATCTAGCTATGATTTTCTAGAATGTACTAAATAAATGATAGCTTGAATCTATTTGGTTGCTATGGCCAACACCTTCACTTTTCCTTTTTTAGAAGGCTTAGTGAATTTACCTCTAAAATTTAACTAAGTCTTTCATTATAATCCCCTATACAGATGCCAGTAACTTTTGAATAGTAATACTGCTCAGCATGAAATTTACATGCAGAGAGATATTGCAAGGAGCAGGCTGGACTGAGGGGGCAGGGGTGCATCTGCCCCCCGGGGCTGCACCATTAAGGGGTGGGTCACTGGGCCACCTGCATTTTTTGACCTTTAAAATAGGCTGCTGAGTTGAGTCTTTCCCCTCAGGCTGAACTTTTCCAGCCCTCCCCTGAATATTGCCATGATGAATTATTTTGGGGGAATCCATGGAGCCAATTTTGAGATCAGCTTCTTTTTTTTCTTTTTTTTGTAAAGTGTGGGAAGTGATTGGAGCTTCAGCCACCTAAAACTAAAAGCCATCATAAAAGTTATCCAGGAAACCTGGTATGGGAGAAGCTTTTATGCCAGTCTCTGCTTTTGTCAAAATGTAATTTCTACTAATTTTGAGATGGTTAAGTTTGAATATTTCACAATGAAGAATGAAGTCTATAGGGACAGTACGTGCAATGTAATCTGACAGTGAGGAGACGGCAGCACATGACATCTCTGTAGGCTCCTGCTGCTGGGCATTCTAGGTGTAGAAAGTAAAAACAATTAAATAAATCATTTTATAACAGAGGGATCATGTGGGGTTCCTGCAATATTTCCTATGGGGATGCTGGGACCAGTGTGGTAGCAGATTCAACATTCATAGATTTAAATACTCCACAAAAAATAAATAAATATGACAGTCCTAGGGCAGAAATCTGGTCGCTAGCCTAGTTCTGGGGGCCGGACATATCCCTCCAGACAGGGCCTGATCAACCACTAGGCTGACCAGGCTGCACTGTGGGTATTTTTTTTATTTTATTTTTTTTAAAAAAAAATGTTTTAAATTTTTTTATTTTTTTTTTAATTTTTTATTTTTTTCTTCATTCATTTTTTTTTTCCGGGGTGGGGGAGGGGGGGGGGGTCGCCGCTGGGGATCGCCACGGGGGGGGATCGACGCAGGGGGGTGGAGGGCTCGACGATCAAAAGCATTGGTGGTCAGTGGTTAGCAACGAACAGCCAATCGCCAGGCTGCCTGTTGCTGTGCAGCAGACAGGAAGCAGGACGTCTTCACTTCCTATCTGCTGATCTGAGGAGAGGAGCGACGCTGGCACAACTACAGGTAAGTGAAGGGGGGAACTGCCCTGCATATCTATAGGGAGGGGGGGGAACTGCCCTGGATATCTATAGGGAGGGGGAGAACTGCCCTGCATATCTATAGGGAGGGGGGGGGAACTGCCCTGCATATCTATAGGGAGGGGGGGGAACTGCCCTGCATATCTATAGGGAGGGAGAGGGGGGACTGTCATTCATATGTATAGGGAGGGAGAGGGGGACTGTCATACAAATCTATAGGGAGGGGGAGAACTGCCCTGCATATCTATAGGGAGGGGGGGGAACTGCCCTGCATATCTATAGGGAGGGGGAACTGCCCTGCATATCTATAGGGAGGGGGGGAACTACCCTGCATATCTATAGGGAGGGGGGGGGACTACCCTGCATATCTATAGGGAGGGGGGGAACTACCCTGCATATCTATAGGGAGGGGGGGAACTGCCCTGCATATCTATAGGGAGGGGGGGAACTGCCCTGCATATCTATAGGGAGGGGGGGAACTGCCCTGCATATCTATAGGGAGGGGGGGGGAACTGCCCTGCATATCTATAGGGAGGGGGGGGAACTGCCCTGGATATCTATAGGGAGGGGGGAGAACTGCCCTGCATATCTATAGGGAGGGGGGGGGAACTGCCCTGCATATCTATAGGGAGGGGGGGGGGGGAACTGCCCTGCATATCTATAGGGAGGGGGAACTGCCCTGCATATCTATAGGAAGGGGGGGAACTACCCTGCATATCTATAGGGAGGGGGGGAACTACCCTGCATATCTATAGGGAGGGGGGGGGACTACCCTGCATATCTATAGGGAGGGGGGGGACTACCCTGCATATCTATAGGGAGGGAGAGGGGGGACTGTCATGCATATGTATAGGGAGGGAGAGGGGGACTGTCATACAAATCTATAGGGTGGGAGGGGGGGCTGCCATGAAAATATATAGGGAGGTAGAGAGGTTGATATGTATGAAGGAGGGCAGAGGAGGGGGGCTGATATATGTGACTGGGGGAGTTTTGATGTGACGGGGGGGGATAGCTAGCTAGCAGAGTGGAGGTAAGGAAAATAGCTGCAAGGGGGATGGATGCAGGGTGGGAGGTAAAGAAAATGGCTGCAGCAGGGGTTAAGGAAAATGGCTGTGCGGGGGGGGGGGTTGTGGTTAAGGAAAATGGCTGCAGGGGCTTTTTAAAAAATAGAGCAGCTTTGGGGGGCAGAATCTCATAATTGTGTGGTGGTCACATGGGTGGTCTCAGCAATCACTAGAATACTAAATATTAGTGAGATGGGGCTGGTAGAGGTTTGTATTTGATTGACAACAAATATTCAGATATTGCTTATATATGCCTGTCCAATGGGGTACTTTTAGCTGGCCATAATGGAGTGTTTTGTTTTAACTAAAGGGCCTAATCATTCAGGGTTTGCATTATAATACATTTTTGCATTTTCAAAAAAGGACGCCAACTTTCCAGAAGCCAGCGAGAGGATAACAAAGTTGCAAGAGAGAAGAGCAAGGACAGGTAAGAGACAATGGCACAATCTGTCTAAATTTGAATGCTGGAGAATACACCTGAACATTCATATTCAGGAGTGTTCCTATACACCTATATATTCGGAGGGGGGGGGGGGGGGCGCTGCGGCCGTATTAGCCTAGGGCGGCCAGAACCCTTAATCAGGCCCTGCCTCCAGATGTCCTTTTTATGTAACCCGCTGTCACTGTGTGTAGTGTGAGGTGCACAGTTTAGGCAGTGCACCTCCTTCTCAGCCCTGGTTAGCTCCTGGTGTGGATGGAGATGGCCAGAGGCACATGCAGGTTATTTTTACAGAGTCTCTGTGAAGATGTTAGGACACAGGTGATGTAACTGGTGGTGCAGTGCAATCATATGTCTCTATAATTTGGGCGCCAGACCATCTCTGTATTGCAAAATAAACTCTTTATCTACACTCCTTCACTCCAGCACATTCTTAAACTGTTGCAGTGATAAATATGTACAGTTCCTATATATATCTCCTGTCTCCTCCTGCACAGTTCTTAAGGGCTACATGAACATAATATTAATGGGACAGTCACATCCAAAATGGTGGCTCTCTAGCTCACCCTCATCTCTCTCACAGCAGTGTTCACTCACCCTTCCTGAGGGGGTATTATCTCTCTCCCGTCCCCTACGGGGGTAATATCTCTCAGTTGGACGCTGACAGACACTCCCTGTGTGCTGCTCCTTTCTATCATCCGGTCACTTTCTGAGGTAATTTATCCCTGGAATCTGCCCCATATCACTAGTATTATGTCTGTGATGTTGTACTATGGCCCCTAGTGGCAACAGGCGATGGACCAGCTCCCCACATTACAAGGGAGGTCCCAGGATCCTGGTCTAATCTCTTCCTCTCTACACTGGTTCTGATCAGGGTTGCCAACTCTGAAATGAAAAACAAGCAACCATTTAGTGAAAAATAAGCCCAAACCAATCCTAAAAAGCCCAACTTACAGGGAACCGTCCTTTTCTATAACACTAATTTCTACACTCAATCTCCATTTAGTAAACCTTTATAAACACAAGAGGACACATTTCTACACTGAAATGGCAAAACAAGAAACAAATGCAGTAAATTACCCTTCTGAAATGGGGGATACAGACATGGCTGCTGATTCAATAATCATCCCCAAATACACACAGATTCTTATTAACCATAATTACACCACAGCATCGCCCGGCAAGTAAATAAGGCAAGATCCACAACATACGTGAACCGAGTATAACGTATGCAAGGACACTGGTATGTCTGTACCACACAGCCCTATGATATAACAGTATAAAATAGGGCTCTGAAAGCAGTCATCTGACATGAGCAGCTACTGAATGGGGGGTGTTATATAGCAGTGTTACCTGCTATATAACAGCAATAGTACAGACACAGCACTTATTTCAGAAGGTTGTTGCAGATCCATCTTCCTGTGATTTATTCCATGTGCTCCTCTGACTCCACCCACCCACAAACAAAAATGCCACTTTATTGGAGGAATATCGCTGCACCTGCTCATAAAACAAAACATCTGATTGCCCCAATCACTAAATGTAAACAGACCAAAGAAGAAAAAAAAATATGCAGTCTGAGGAGACCATGTGTGGGCAGTGTGTCCAAGCCCAAAAAGAAGCAACAAGCGGCAGCCTAAAAAAACCTGCAACTCGGGAAAAAAAGAAGCCCAATTCCGCTTGTTATAAGCGGAATTGGCAACTATGCCAGCAGCGTCCTTACACTAACTAAAGCGTTATTATACCATACTTGCCGACTTTCTTCAGCTCCCTTCCGGGAGCCAGCCAGTGGAGGGGGGCGTGAGGGGGGCGGGACGGCCAAAATCGCGGCATTTTGGCCCCGCCACCTGTGACGCCATGACGCAAATGCATCATTTGACAGCAGGGGGGGGGGGGCAAACTCACTGGGAATCACGGCGTTTGGGATCTAATTCTGCCCACTTCACTAGGAAGTGGGGCACTTCCTAGTGAAGTGGGCAGAATTCGGGAGATTGCCACACTCGCCCGGGAGACTCTCGCAAAATGCGGGAGTTGGCAAGTATGTATTATACACAAGGCAATAAAGTTTTTGGGAAAAAAATAAATGTTGTGAAGCCCAAAAACTGCAATCCGCGACCACAAAAAAACCCTGCAACTCTGAAAAAAACAAGCCGAATTCCGCTTGTTATAAGCGGAATTGGCAACTATGCTCCCCTCAGATCGTACCAGCCTGAGTTTGCTAAGCAACATTCCCAGTGTGTCTCCTCTGGGTCCTAGTGCTAGGCCACAAAATCAGTCACTGGGAGGTGTGAACCACAACACTAGAGGGGGTGTTACATTTAAAAATAAGAGGGATACACCTAAATTGGAGGGAGGAAGACTGAAAGGTACTTTCATCATGGTGACAGATCCATGGAGCAATCTCCAAGAGGTTGTAGTATCTAGTATATTCTAGAACATAATAGCTAGAATCTGATTGGTTGCTATGGGCAACATCTCCACTGTACTCTTTAGAAGGTTTGATAAATCTACCCCTAATGCTCATTTATTATTCACAAAACTTGCACCTTTCAGTTTGCCCAAATGTGCCGGCTAATCATTTCTTCTGCGTATGCAAAAATCTTACCTCCTGTCATGAAGTATTTGGCTATTGCATACAACGCAGCTCTGCTCAGAAAATGAAGCACACACAGGCTCTAAAATACTTAAGGACATTTTTGAAACAGGCAGTAAACATGATTTTTGGCTGAATGTTTTTTTTCACTGTACATTAATTTAAATTTTAAACACTGCACTTTGTTTTGAGTCTATAGAGACAGAGGAGGAATTATACACGTGTATTGTCAAGGTACTTACTGCGCAAGTTACAAGAAACACGTGTCAGTCAGTGTCCAGTCAAGATACCTATTATTTTGTAGTAACTTATATCTGCTGTTTCCTTGTTGATATCCTCTTCTACATACATACAATATTACTGCTACGAATCTCATCTCCAGGCTTTTTGCAGCCATGTTGTAAAAATGTTTACAAAAATATTCTATGCTATTTGCTTTTATTTTAACCAAAGCAAAAAGTATCACTCATAACTAACAGCTACATAATGCAAAATTACATGTAAAAGGCTTTAAAAAAATCTATTCTCTTCTCTTTCTCTCTTCAGCTCATTTTCTATTATGGTGCCAAAGACGCGTGGTGTCCCGTTCAGTATTACGAAGACATCAGGAAGGACTTTCCTAAAGCCAATATCTTGCTATGTGATAAAGGGATCAGGCATGCTTTCGTCCTGGACTCCGGCAAAGAAGTAGCTGCCATGATTATAAGCTGGTTAAACATCTGAGCTCTGCTCTGCAGAGAAATTGTTTCAGGCCTTGTACACACGGGCGTCATGTTTAAGCGTTTAATGCGCTTTCCTAGCGCCTATTAAATGCTCCTTGATGCAGATAGTCCGAAAAATAATGTAAGCCGATAAAATTGTGCACACACACACTCTCTAATAAGCGTTTGCCTCACTTTCATTTATTTCATGTCAGTTTTGACATTGCCTTGAGGGTTCAGTGCTCGGTAAAATGCAATGGCGTTATATGAAAGCGCTCATTAAATACATAGTACACTAGAGAAGCTTGAGAACACACTTACAAAACCCTGGTAAAAGCACGGTAATGTCTATGTCTTTTGCTGGCGTTTGTCTTTTTTGACGCCCGTTTGTACAACACCTTTTAATTCTGTAACATTTTAAGTTGTAATTCAGTTATACGTGGCGTCAGCACTGTAGATTATACAATGGCAGGGTTTTTATTGTGGATTACATATACTTTAGAATGAATTACAGCTTTTTCATTGCTAGCCTGGACGCACTTGACTTCCTGCCATTGAAATGTTGGCTGCACACAAGGCCCAGAAGTGACACTCGGGAAATGTGCAAATCAGGCGTTGGGTGGAGAGGTTTGGGAAGGTGAATCTGTCTTTGCAAAATAAAACTTTGCAAAGCAGGAAAATGAAGAGGCTTTGCTGCTAGGACCCGCTCTCTGGCAGGGAAAAGGGATGACACATTTGAGTATATGGATCAAAGAGTTGAGAGATCTGACAGTCCTCATCTCTGCAAGAAGTAAAAATATAACTGAAAGGTGATTGATTGTTGAAAAAAAAAACGCAACTGCTTGCAATGGTATCCAATAAGAACTGAATTGTCGTTTAAATTTTTATAACCTGTCCCGCTGATTATGGACAGGTTTGCTCTGCAATGCTTGTTTGGATATCCAGGGCCATGTATTACACATGTACATAGACATAGCATCGTGACCACTGCTTGCATCTAATCTTTGGACCGGTCTCAGATGGAACTGCAGCCCTGTGTCCTGTCTGAGCACAACCTATACCAGTGTTGGCTAACCTGTGACACACCAGGGGGTAAATGTATCAATATGCGGGTTCTTCAACACCCACGTGTTCAGCCTCTTCCGCGATTAAATTTCAAGCGGCGCTGCATTGTAAAGGGTTAACTTCCCTTTACAATGCAGCGCCGCTTGAAATTTAATCGCGGAAGAGGCTGAACACGCGGGTTTTGAAGAACCCGCATATTGATACATTTACCACCAGGTGTTGTGAAACTACAAGTCCCAGCATGCTTTGCCAATATATAGCAGCTTATTGCTGGAAGGGTATGCTGGGACTTGTAGTTTCACAACACCTGGAGTGTCACAGGTTAGCCAACACTGACCTATACGCTTCAGGTGTATTGGGAAAGAGGTCCTTGCCTGCATTCCTAGGGCACATGTTTTCCAAATTACTGTCACTTAGCTGCTTGTTTGGATATATTGTAAGTCTGTGTATTTCACACATCTGACCTATCAGTGTTAAGCTTTAAATTGCATTGCTGTACTGTGTACACATATCATACGGCTCAAAACTTTCATTGAAAATCTGACTTTGCAGATGCGCCAAGCAGTCATAGCAGTACAGATTGTGTGGGAGAGTTCTTCTACCTTTCACAAATAAATATACTGCGTCCCTCTGCATGCTGAAGTGTCAAGATTGCAAAGCCAGAGTTGTGGTTATGCACGTACCTCATTACACCATTGTCCATGTTCAGTCTTAGCTGCAGTCTTTGCAGCGGGCTTCATTTAGATTGTCTTTGTTGTTGTCACACACCCCAATTTGTGCTGATGGGCCACCTAGATTTGTGCTGAAGTGGATTGGTTTACAGAGCAAGGTGGTGGTGTTTAGTAAGAAGTAGAATGTTGCACCAGCCATTGGGGGGAATAACAGCACTGCTTCTTAAATACAGAGTAGCTGCACTAGTGCGCCTTGGTTGTAACTAAGTGCAAAGACGAGATTTCATTTTGCAGAGCTCTATTATTAAAATATATTAAAGTGGTGGAGAAGTAGCATATTTAGGGGTGTTCCTTGCTTTGCAGAATGGTGTACAGCCATTTTCACTCTACTTAAAGGCTTGAATTTTGCCCATTGCTCTGAAATACAAGAGATCAGGTCGCAGCCTATACTTTTAATGGGATGCATTTTGCCGTTAACGTAGAGGAGCTCAGCTGTCGGCACACTTTGCCAAATCTAAAAAAATAGAACAGCCTAGACGCACACAAAGTGCCGCATCTAATAAAGGCAATTTCTGGTGTACCCACGACTACCAACATTCGGACAAAAGTGAAATGTGTATTCCGTCTAGAGGTTGTACTAGCAGTGGTAGGACAAAGTGTGCACATTTTAGAGGTTACAAAGTCTAACTAACTAAATCTTATATGAAGTGCCCTTTTAAACAGAAAGTGAACCCCCAAAAAGGAAGCACTTGTGTTAGTGTCAGTAACAAATGAGAACTATTATATATATATAAATAAATATGTGTATATATATATATATATTCAATACATACATATATATATATATATATATATATATATACATATATATATATATATATATATATATATATATATAATGTATCATGCATTGTTGTGGCAGTACCAAGTGAGGAGCTTCACACAGTTGTTCTGATATATAATAAAGGCAAGAGAGTACCGTTTACCCTTCTCTGCAACATATAAGGGCATTTTCAGGGTGTTGGTTCCACCTTATTTCTTGTTGCCTCGGCATTGCTGCAATCTGCACCAACAGTAATCATGAGGCACTGCGGAGACTAACCTTTCCAAGGTAGGATGTCTGCAATGTTAAAGTGTGTCCTAATCGCATGGTGCTATATGTATATCACATGTCCATCAGACAGGCTCATCTCACGTCCAGGGGCAGGCTGGGGTGGGGGACAGGGGGAATCTGCTCTCCGGGTTGGGTCAGTTTGGGCTGGGCCACGGGGCCACCAGCATTTTTCTTCCTTTAAAATAGTACTAATAGTCTGCTGAGTCGAGTTTTGCCACCCAGGTTAAAAATTGTCTGCCGTCCCCTGTTCATGTCTCATTGACCCTTTGGGCTAGATTTACTAAGCTGCGTTTTTGAAAAAGTGGAGCTGTTGCCTATAGCAACCAATCAGATTCTAGCTGTCATTTTGTAGAATGTACTAAATAAATGAAAGCTAGAATCTGATTGGTTGCTATAGGCAACATCCCCACTTTTTCAAACCCGCAGCTTAGTGAATCTAGCCCTTTGTCTTTGTTTGAAGCAATATGAAAGATTAAACCTTAAATAGTCTAACGAGCCTACAGCACGTTCCAACTGACCAAGCCTGGTGGTCATTTTTATGTTGTAAGGTAATAAATTGTTAGGAAAGTTACTTCCATTTATCTGGAACACTCTGGGTGGTGAGGATTCTGAACACTAGAGATTGCAGTATACACGTGCGGAGATCTCTGGTGGGTGGTCTGAATTATTTATGAGGGGCCGAATATCTTTTATTGTAGACCCTCCCCTAAGTCTTTTATTTATGGAAGGTACTTGTTTAGCTTTGTATTCGGTCTTCTCCCTCTGTGATTCCTTTTTAATCAGCATTAAGTAGAACTTGTTCAGCAATCCACCAAAAAAATAAATATTGTTTGGTTTCTGCCAATACCTCCAGCTGTTGACTCCCCCAGCGGGTCACAAATGTACTCCAAGCATCTCAAAACTTTGGGGAACGACTCAGTTCAACTCAGCGTAATCACATTTTTTCAGACATCCAACTTAAAAGGAGAAGCCAGTTGTCAGGGCTCGTTGCTACAAACTGGCCGAAGATCACCTTAGCTCGGTCTGTTTGCCAACCCTAATTGGGCGTTTGGGGCGTTATAGTTACTGAAGTTAAGATGCAGCTTTTATCCAAAATTCTTTGTAGGTGAATTAGAGGTTGAAAAACGAAATTATACAAATGAGCCTCCTGTTACTTCTTCTCTGAAACAGTTTCCATATTGTTTAGTAGCTGCCCTAGTCGAGGGTAGATGTTTAGCGAAGTGGTTTGGAGAGATTGCAGGAAACACATCGTCAAAATAGGTGTACGATGTTCAGACCTAGTTTTCTTTGTATTCCAAAATTTTCTCATTCACTATTTGTCTGTGATGTCTAAAATAGGAAAAATCTGCAGACATTACTGATAATTGTTTTCATGCCATTCTAACCTCACAATTGTTCTGGTTTAACTGTATTTAGCTAAGTAGGAAGCATTTGTTAGACTAGTATTTTATCAAGCTATGAGCAATATTAAGTGATTTATATATATATCCACTTTGTATGGTCCATGTCAAAGTTATGGACCTTAGTCACATAGGAGTTCTCTGGAAAGTGATAGGGGGTTTGTGGGATTAAAAATTAGAGAACGGCATTCTATTGAATTGTGAGCTCTGCGGGTAGACTTGGTCACACCTTCATAGAAAGTACAGTCCGTACTAAGTATAAATTCACAGCTGAGGCAGCCATTGTGTGTAACCTAACCATTTCCTAGGAACCAGTAACATCACAGAGGTATTAAGGCAAGCAAAAGTTAAAAAAAAAAAAAATAGGTAAAGTACAGAATAGAAAAAAGGAAGTGTTTGAGAGACTAGTTTTGATATTATTTTTTTACATTGTTCTAGAAAAGGTTAATATGTGTGACGACAAGTGGTAAAAGGAATTCATTATGCTTTCAGTTAATTTTAATTTTATAGTGGTTAATCTGTTCATTTTACAATGTAATATAAATTACTGTAAGCCGTTATATGCCTTGCAATACTAATGTCCTTTTTTATTTATTTCTAGACATAATAAAATAGGGGGACATTTATATAAAGCTGGTGCAAAAAAAAAGAGTGTTGTAACCTTGTCTCCCAACATTTAAACGTGCAAAATCAGGACAAAAATAAGCTCCGCCCCCCAATTCACCCACTTTTGGATGAAACTCCACCCACTTTGATGTAATGCCACCCCAAACCAGGACAGCTGGGAGGTGTGATGTAATTCATAGCAACCAAATGGTGGTGCTTTCCTGTTCTACAGTACAATAGAAAAAACATGGTGGCGCGTGCCTTTAGTCCTGCCTCTGGGATGGCCGCGTCTGGGGGTTCCAGTCTCCACCCTGCACCACCCGCCCCACGTTGTCGAGCAGAGCATCAAGAAAAAAAATTACAGCATTATATGTCCGTTAGTTACAGCACCTTTTTCGTTGCACCTGTTTTATAAATGCTTCCCAATGAATCTTGTGGAAGTTGTAGAAAGTTGACTAGTAAAAAAAAACAAATATTAAAAATGTAGTTTAGTTTGCTCCATATTGTAATGGAACAATCCACAAATAATCCCTATAAGTATAGCTCACCAGTCTGTTCATAGAGATCTCAAGTTTAGTTCTTAACAGGGTACCTGTCCATAGTAATATGTTTTATTTGCTCCCTGATGTTAGATTGTACTTAATATTCCATTGCATTACTGCTTAGTGGTGGTATTTAAAAACTGACTAGTAAATCCCTGTGCTTTCAGCGGAATACCTTCTTATGATTATCAGATGTTTCAACTTTAAGGCTAATCACAATTTTATGGACCAATTTATTACTTCCTCTTAGAAACTAGCTGTGCCAGGCATCTAGCCGAGACCTCGAGCAATGTCTCCGAAACAATAAAACCGATTCTTAACCAAGACACATTTAAAACACATTTTAAGTTGTCATTAATTGTTCATAATTTAATTAACTCATGTACATTTAAGCAATAAACATATTACAGTCTATTGTTTGCTGGTTTTATGTTCTTTTGACTGTTTATTGTATTATGTTGTTTTTTTGTTTTTTTAATTATGTGTAGTTTGCACTTGAGGCTGTTTTTGCTCTTAGAGAATCCTGGTTCTTCATAGAAACATTTGTTTGTCATACAAGCCTCAGTGGTGAACAATTGTGCTCCTCTCCTGCTCCAGAGATCGTTACGCTATGTCACAGTTCATGGTAATTAGAGGGTATTTCTGATGCGGTGGCTCCAAGCTACAAGTTCTCCACTTGGATCTCGATCAGCTATCCCATAGAGTGAAGACATCTGAGATATCACGCAACCGTTCTACAGCACATGTCGATGATGCTCAGCGAATGGGGCTCAGCTGATTTGAAGCAGACTGACCGGCTTAATTGATTGCATGGAACAATACTTGCTACCTCAGCCGTGAGCATACGTTACTTTCAGGGGCTGGCTGGCAAATTTTAAGCTGCAGGGAACGTGCTCTTATGCTCTACAGCAGCCCAGGTGTCGTGCAACTACAAGCACCTGCATGCTTTGCCAACTGAGAGACTGATTGCTGGCAGGGTATGCTGGGACTTGTAGTTTCTCAACACCTGGGGGTAAATGAATCAAGCTCCGATTTTGAAAATCCAGCTAGTTTTTCAGAAGAGTTGAAACTCTGTGATGTATGAACCTGAGATTTCATGTAAAATCGCCAGAGATGTGTTTCTGTCAAAATCGCTACTTCCAAAATCGATAGAGATCAAAGTCCGAACTGTTTGCCACTCTAGCTATAGCAAATGTATGAAGCTGCGATTAAACAAACTCCTGAGTTTGCTTTAAAAATCGCTAAATACAACACGCTGCATCCTAGCTGCGAGATTAGTAAACACATCACTGTTACACTGCCCTATCTATAGAGCTGCAGATCCCAGCGGCTGTCAAAAGTTTAAAACTAGATAAATGTTCCACAAAAAAAAAGCATGTGGATCCCCCGTCCGACCGCTATTAACCCTAGCGCTGCCAGTCTACTGCTGGTTGCGTGAAAATTGGGCGGACCCCACGCATATTTTTCACCGATTTTCACTCGCCCAGCAGTATGCTGGCAGCGCTAGGGTTAATAGTGCTCGGATGGGGGGGACCCCACGCTTTTTGGTTTTTTTCCGAACATTATTTTTAAACTTTTGACAGCTGCCTAACATCTGGCTGTATAGAGAGACAGTGTAACAGTGATGTGTTTACTAATCACGCAGTTAGGAAACACGGGAGTGTTTGACAGCACAGCAAATCGTCAGAGATGACCAGCGATTTTTCAGATCAGAGTAAAAATCGCAGTTTAATACATCTGGCAACTTGGGGACTAAAATCGCCATTTTAAATCGCTGAAAAAATCGGACCTTGATACACTTACCTCCTGGGGAGTCTGAGGATTTCTAAGCCCGCTCTAAAACAAGGAACTATAGAAATAGCAGCTGAGAAATCAAGATTATAAAGTTATGAGTATCTGCACTTCACCCAGATCAAGTGTATGGTGGCTGCCAAAATTAGGGACTGTGTCAAGAGGGAGTCCCCAACCCTCCAGATAGAAATCACAAAGTAAATATAGTTCAGTGTAAAAAAAAAAAAACAAGCTCTCCAAGCGCCTGTGTGTAGGATGTATTTAGAACAAAAAAGTAAGTAAGGGTTGTTGTCAAATCATTGTGTTGTAGATAAGGATATATAGCAACATCAAACAAAGTTCTTAGTGCACTAAGATAAATCACTGGTACATAACATACATAACAATATAAAAGCGTATCACATGCTCAATGATTATGAATAGGAAAGAGGTCCAGGAAAATAATGGCATATGAAACAAGTAATCATATTACTAGTCCTCGAGGTGAATGGGGCCAGCAAGGAAAAACATAAGACAGGAGCCAAAATCCAAGGTGAAAGTCGCTAGTATATAGGCACTAAGAGATCAAAGTGTCCATTCCGTTTATGAAAGTGTCTTTATAATGTCCAATAGATTAATAGTTCCACATAAGTGCAGAAATACTGATAGATAAATCCAATAAGAATGAGAGGCAAATAAAGAAATGCAAGTTGCTCAATCAATTTATAGGCTATAGCAGGTGCGTGAAACTTCCATTTCTGTATTTGTCTGAGAGGCATGTTGGTGTCAGTGGCTGAGGGGGAGTGCTGACATTGGATTGCTATTTGGAGGCTTCTGGGGTACCTCTTTGGTAAGTTAGCTCTCAATTTAAAAACACATATGTATGGCCCAAATATATGGGACTCTCATTGTTTAGAGTTAGGACCACCCTATTAGCAAAAGCGCCGTGGAGTGACGGGTGGCTTTAACATACATCTGCAAATGTGTGCAAGTGAGACTTTTGCATTTTTATTAGAGATGAGCGCACTCAGATTTATGAAATCCGAGCCCACCCGAACGTTGCCGATCCGAGTCGGATCCGAGACAGATCCGGGTATTGGCGCCAAATTCAAATCTGAAACTGAGGCTCTGACTCATAATCCCGTTGTCGGATCTCGCGATACTCGGATCCTATAAATTCCCCGCTAGTCGCCGCAATCTTCACTCGGGCATTGATCAGGGTAGAGGGAGGGTGTGTTAGGTGGTCCTCTGTCCTGCTATATCTCATGCTGTTCAGTTAAATTCTGTGCTGTTCAGTTAAGTTCTGTGCTGTGCTGTGCTGTGCTCAGTCCAGTGGTGCTGTGTCCTGTGCTCTGTCCTTCTGAGGTCAGTGGTGCTGCTGGGTCCTGTGCTGTGTCCTGTTCAGTCCAGTGGTGCTGTGTCCTGTGCTCTGTGCTTCTAAGGGCATAGTTATTTCCCCAATATTCCAAAGTGTTTAAAAAAATAAAAAAAAGTTATTTAAAAAAAATAAAAAAAACTAATTACATTTTTTTTTAATTACAACAAAATTTGCACAACCAATCCTGCAGTATAAGCCCATTGGTACTGCAATATTACCAAGTTCACACATTCAGCAGTAAAAGTCCAATGGTTCTGCAATATTACAAAGTTCACACATTCTGCAGTATCAGTCCAGTGGTGCTGTGTCCTGTGCTCTGTCCTGCTGAGTTGAGTAGTGCTGCTGGGTCCTGCGCTGTGTCCTGTTCAGTCCAGTGGTGCTGTGTCCTGTGCTCTGTGCTTCTAAGGGCATAGTTATTTCCCCATTATTCCCAAGTTTTTAAAAAATAAAAAAAAGTTTATAAAAAAAATTAAAATAAAAAATAAAATAAAAAAATAATTATAACCAAATTTGCAAAGCCAATCCAGCAGTATATAAGCCCATTGGTACTGCAATATTACCAAGTTCACACATTCATCAGTAAAAGTCCAGTGGTACTGCTATTACAAAGTTCACAGATTCAGCAGTGTATAAGTTCAGTGGTACGGCTATAACAAAGTTCACTGATTCAGCAGTGTATAAGTCCAGTGGTACTGCTATTACACAGTTCCCTGATTCAGCAGTGTATAAGTCCAGTGGTACTGCTATTACAAAGTTCACTGATTCAGCAGTGTATAAGTCCAGTGGTACTGCTATTACAAAGTTCACTGATTCAGCAGTGTATAAGTCCAGTGGTACTGCTATTACAAAGTTCACTGATTCAGCAGTATTAGTCCAGTGGTACTGCTATTACAAAGTTCACTGATTCAGCAGTGTATAAGTCCAGTGGTACTGCTATTACAAAGTTCACTGATTCAGCAGTATAAGTCCAGTGGTACTGCTATTACAAAGTTCACTGATTCAGCAGTATAAGTCCAGTGCTACTCTCCTGTGCCGCATGTAATTTTTAAAGGCTTTGCCGAGTGTGTGTGGCTTAGGGGTACGCTCTCTTGTGCTACATATAATGGAAAAGCAAAATTTGGAGGATAAAGTAGGGAAAGATCAAGACCCACTTCCTCCTAATGCTGAAGCTGCTGCCACTAGTCATGACATAGACGATGAAATGCCATCAACGTCGTCTGGAAAGCCCGATGCCCAATCTCCTAGTACAGGGCATGTAAAATCCAAAAAGCCCAAGTTCTCAAAAAATAGCAAAAAGAGAAACTTAAAATCATCTGAGGAGAAACGTAAAGTTGCCAATATGCCATTTACAACACGTAGTGGCAAGGAACGGCTTAGGCCCTGGCCCGTGTTCATGACTAGTGGTCCAGCTTCACCCAAGGATCTAAGCCCTCCTCCCCCCCTACAAAAAATTTAAGAGAGTTATGCTGTCAGCAACAACAACAAAACAGCAAAGAACTCTGCCTTCTAAACAGATGACATCACAAATCCCCAAGGCGAGTCCAAGGGTGTTGTTGGTTGTGAACCCTGACCTTCCCATCACTGTACGGGAAGAGGTGACTCCATCCAGCATTTGCAGCACGCCCTCTGCATATGCTGGAAGGATCACCCACAGTCCAGTTACAGATTTGGCTAATGAAGGTGTGAATGTTGTACACTGGGAGGAGGATATTGATGTAGCTGGCGCTGAGGAGGATGTTGATGATTATGATGCAGACAGATACCAAATTGCCCGTCTCAATTTCTATTTATATTCTAGATTATATAACGGCTGAAAAGTTTTCTGTTTTACTCCTAGTGGAGAGGGGATCTGATGCAGACAGATACCAAACTGCCTTTGTCCATTTCTTTGTATATTTGAATTTCTAGTTCTACAGTCTATGCAGGCTGCTTTATTTATATTCAACTACAAGTGTAGGGCGGGGGGGAGGGGGGGGGGCATAGATAGCCACCAAAGTAACGTGGTCCATTTAATTTCACTTTCTAGCTCCACAGTCTGTGCTGCCTGCTTTTTTATCTTCAAAGTATTTATATTTACAAGCCTTGCAATCTAAATTAACTAGAGGTAGTGACGTGGTAGAACTCCAAAAGGCAGTTTGGAAGCCCCTGTACAAACTGGCTCTATTTTTTAACTGAGTTGTCCCCCCTCCAGTGTGTACTCGGAAAGAGTTTTTAGTGCAGCGGGCAACCTGGTCAGTGAGCGGCGAAGGAGGTTGCTTCCTCACAACGTTGAAAAAATGATGTTTATAAAAATGAATAATCAATTCCTCAATGAAGTACAGCACTGCCCTCCAGACAGTACAGAGGGACTGTGGTTGTGGAGTCCAGCGGGGACGAATTGATAATGTGTGAGGAGGAGGAAGTACACACTGTAGGGGGAGAGGAATCAGAGGTTGAGGATGAGGACGACATCTTTCCTCAGTAGAGCCTGTTTAGTTTGTACAGGGAGAGATGAATTGTTTTATTGGTGTGGGGGCCCAAACAAACCAATCATTTCAGCCACAGTTGTTTGGTAGGCCCTGTCGCTGAAATGATTGGTTTGTTAAAGTGTGCATGTCCTATTTCAACAACATAAGGGTGGGTGGGAGGGCCCAAGGACAATTCCATCTTGCAACTTTTTTTTTGGCATTATGTGACCATTCAACAGTCGTTTGCCATGTTCAAAAAGTAAAAGAAAATGCCAACAAATTCAATAAATTAAATCAAAAGTTAAATGCCCTGTCATTATTTAAAACAAGAGGTTTTGACGTGCTAGAATTAGTGTATTGTTAAGATGTTATAAACACTACACTTGGAAATTGGAGGCGGTATTGTGGCCCCGGTATCAAATTGGGTACCGGGGCCACCCCACTACGCAGTCCAGATACTTGTTTGGTGGAATTCAGACCAGTTGAGGGTGTATTTATTTTATTGTGGCCCCGGTATCAAATTGGGTACCGGGGCCACCCCACTACGCAGTCCAGATACTTGTTTGGTGGAATTCAGACCAGTTGAGGGTGTATTTATTTTATTGTGGCCCAATATCAAATTGGGTACCGGGGCCACCCCACTACGCAGTTCAGATACTTGTTTGGTGGAATTCAGACCAGTTGAGGGTGTATTTATTTTATTGTGGCCCCGGTATCAAATTGGGTACCGGGGCCACCCCACTACGCAGTCCAGATACTTGTTTGGTGGAATTCAGACCAGTTGAGGGTGTATTTATTTTATTGTGGCCCCGGTATCAAATTGGGTACCGGGGCCACCCCACTACGCAGTCCAGATACTTGTTTGGTGGAATTCAGACCAGTTGAGGGTGTATTTATTTTATTGTGGCCCCGGTATCAAATTGGGTACCGGGGCCACCCCACTACGCAGTCCAGATACTTGTTTGGTGGAATTCAGACCAGTTGAGGGTGTATTTATTTTATTGTGGCCCCAGTATCAAATTGGGTACCGGGGCCACCCCACTACGCAGTCCAGATACTTGTTTGGTGGAATTCAGATCAGTTGAGGGTGTATTTTTTTTATTGTGGCCCCGGTGTCAAATTGGGTACCGGGGCCACCCCACTACGCAGTCCAGATACTTGTTTGGTGGAATTCAGACCAGTTGAGGGTGTATTTATTTTATTGTGGCCCCGGTATCAAATTGGGTATCGGGGCCACCCCACTACGCAGTCCAGATACTTGTTTGGTGGAATTCAGACCAGTTAAGGGTTTTATTATTATATTGTGGGGACCACTCTATACCACACTACCACTCTATACCACTCTATTTAATACTTTAATTCCATTTAATACTTTAATTCTATTACTAATTCCCATAAAGAGGAACTGCCGCTTCTATTTAATACTTTAATTCTATTAGTAGTTACCATAAAGAGGAACAAAATAAACCAATTTTACCAAAATTATAATATGACTTACAAACACTACACTTGAAAGATGGTGCCTTTAAATGAAAAAGTCAGTCTTCATTGCACGACTATGTGCAACAGGGACAGTTTTTTGGTTTACAAAGTCAACCAATAACACTTCGACCCTGTCTGTCTTTAACATACTTGATGGGATCTCAATGACGAATGGTCTGTACCATGTTTGGAGGAGGTATTGTGGCCCCGGTACCAAATTGGGTACCGGGGCCACTCCACTATGCAGTCCAGATAGTGGTGTATCAGATATTAAACAATGTTGACTGTTGCTGCAAAAATTTTAAATAATATTGTGGGGAACACTACACTATGCAGTCCATAAACTTTTTGGGTGGAATTCAGACCTGTGTAGGGTTTTTTAATAATATTGTGGTGACCCACTCCTCTACGCAGTCCAGGTACATTATTCGGTGCGATTCATACCAGTTGATGGTTTTCTTATTATATATATTGTGGTGACCCACTCCTCTACGCAGTCCAGGTACATTATTGGTGCGAATCATACAAGTTCAGGGTTTTTAATTTATATTGTGGTGACCCACTCCTCTACGCAGTCCAGGTACATTATTGGTGCGAATCATACAAGTTCAGGGTTTTTAATTTATATTGTGGTGACCCACTCCTCTACGCAGTCCAGGTACATTATTGGTGCGAATCATACAAGTTCAGGGTTTTTAATTTATATTGTGGTGACCCACTCCTCTACGCAGTCCAGGTACATTATTGGTGCGAATCATACAAGTTCAGGGTTTTTAATTTATATTGTGGTGACCCACTCCTCTACGCAGTCCAGGTACATTATTGGTGCGAATCATACAAGTTCAGGGTTTTTAATTTATATTGTGGTGACCCACTCCTCTACGCAGTCCAGGTACATTATTCGGTGCGATTCATACCAGTTGATGGTTTTCTTATTATATATATTGTGGTGACCCACTCCTCTACGCAGTCCAGGTACATTATTGGTGCGAATCATACAAGTTCAGGGTTTTTAATTTATATCGTGGTGACCCACTCCTCTACGCAGTCCAGGTACATGTTTTGGTGCAATTAAGACCAGTTGATGGTTTTCTTATTATATTGTGGGGACCACTCCACTACGCAGTCCAGAAAGATAGCTCGTTGCAACGTTTTGGACTAATAACTATATTGTGAGGTGTTCAGAATACACGGTAAATTAGTGGAAATGCTTGTTATTGAATGTTATTGAGGTCAATAATAGCGTAGGAGTGAAAATAAGCCCAAAAACTTGATTTTTTTTTAACCTTTTATGCTTTTTTCCAAAAAAATCCGAATCCAAAACCTTAAATCTGAACCAAAACCTTTCGGCAGGTGTTTTGCGAAACAAATCGGAACCCAAAACATCGAGAAAATCCGGATCCAAAACACAAAACACGAGACCTCAAAAGTCGCCGGTGCACATCCCTAATTTTTATCTAGAGTAGAAATGGCAGATCTGTTGCTGGCTATAGCAGTGTGCTGGGGGATCTCTCTGTAAGAATGAGAGGCAAATGACCAAAGTAGCAAAGGCAAAAAAACAAGTCCAAAGACCGTTGCTGACATCAATTTGACAGTAGGCTGTGTCACACGCCGGTCCCATAGATAGGTGCCGGCACTGTGACTTGCCTCTGGGAACTGCGATTGAACCTAATCCTGTTTCTAAGATACTACCTTTGCACAGGTGTTCCTAAATGCTTTGCTTGGACCTTCCTTCGATTCTCATTGGTTCTGGAGTATTACTTAAACTACCCATGGTCCTTGGCTCATTGCCTGTTCTTCGTGTTACTCAGTCTGCCTTGGTACTGGCTGTCTGCTGAACCTCTAGCTGCTGTTACCTGTTTGCTGGACTTCTGCACCTACTACCATTGTACCTAGTACTTGTAGTTCCACGCTGCCTGCTGAACCTCTCGCTGCTGTTACCTGTTTGCTGGACTTCTGCACCTACTACCATTGTACCTGGTACTTGTAGTTCCACGCTGTCTGCTGAACCTCTCGCTGCTGTTACCTGTTTGCTGGACTTCTGCACCTACTACCATTGTACCTGGTACTTGTAGTTCCACGCTGTCTGCTGAACCTCTAGCTGCTGTTACCTGTTTGCTGGACTTCTGCATCTACAACCATTGTACCTGGTACTTGTAGTTCCACGCTGCCTGCTAAATCTCTCGCTGCTGTTACCTGTTTGCTGGACTTCTGCATCTACTACCATTATACCTGGTACTTGTAGTTCCACGCTGTCTGCTGAACCTCTCGCTGCTGTTACCTGTTTGCTGGACTTCTGTATCTACTACCATTATACCTGGTACTTGTAGTTCCACGCTGCCTGCTGAACCTCTCGCTGCTGTTACCTGTTTGCTGGACTTCTGCATCTACTACCATTGTACCTGGTACTTGTAGTTCCACGCTGTCTGCTGAACCTCTCGTTGCTGTTACCTGTTTGCTGGACTTCTGTATCTACAACCATTGTACCTGGTACTTGTAGTTCCACGCTGCCTGCTGAACCTCTCGTTGCTGTTACCTGTTTGCTGGACTTCTGCATCTACTACCATTGTACCTGGTACTTGTAGTTCCACGCTGCCTGCTGAACCTCTCGTTGCTGTTACCTGTTTGCTGGACTTCTGCATCTACTACCATTGTACCTGGTACTTGTAGTTCCACGCTGTCTGCTGAACCTCTCGCTGCTGTTACCTGTTTGCTGGACTTCTGCATCTACAACCATTGTACCTGGTACTTGTAGTTCCACGCTGTCTGCTGAACCTCTCGCTGCTGTTACCTGTTTGCTGGACTTCTGCATCTACAACCATTGTACCTGGTACTTGTAATTCCACGCTGCCTGCTGAACCTCTCTCTGCTGTTACCTGTTTGCTGGACTTCTGCATCTACTACCATTATACCTGGTACTTGTAGTTCCACGCTGTCTGCTGAACCTCTCGCTGCTGTTACCTGTTTGCTGGACTTCTGCATCTACTACCATTATACCTGGTACTTGTAGTTCCACGCTGCCTGCTGAACCTCTCGCTGCTGTTACCTGTTTGCTGGACTTCTGCATCTACTACCATTATACTTGGTACTTGTAGTTCCACGCTGCCTGCTGAACCTCTCGCTGCTGTTACCTGTTTGCTAGACTTCTGCATCTACTACCATCGTACCTGGTACTTGTAGTTCCACGCTGCCTGCTGAACCTCTCATTGCTGTTTTCTGTTTGCTGGACTTCTGCATCTACTACCATTATACCTGGTACTTGTAGTTCCACGCTGTCTGCTGAACCTCTCTCTGCTGTTACCTGTTTGCTGGACTTCTGCATCTACTACCATTGTACCTGGTACTTGTAGTTCCACGCTGTCTGCTGAACCTCTCGTTGCTGTTACCTGTTTGCTGGACTTCTGCACCTACTACCATTGTACCTGGTACTTGTAGTTCCACGCTGTCTGCTGAACCTCTCGCTGCTGTTACCTGTTTGCTGGACTTCTGCACCTACTACCATTGTACCTGGTACTTGTAGTTCCACGCTGTCTGCTGAACCTCTCGCTGCTGTTACCTGTTTGCTGGACTTCTGCATCTACAACCATTGTACCTGGTACTTGTAGTTCCACGCTGCCTGCTGAACCTCTCGCTGCTGTTACCTGTTTGCTGGACTTCTGCATCTACAACCATTGTACCTGGTACTTGTAGTTCCACGCTGTCTGCTGAACCTCTCGCTGCTGTTACCTGTTTGCTGGACTTCTGCATCTACTACCATTATACCTGGTACTTGTAGTTCCACGCTGCCTGCTGAACCTCTCGCTGCTGTTACCTGTTTGCTGGACTTCTGCATCTACTACCATTGTACCTGGTACTTGTAGTTCCACGCTGTCTGCTGAACCTCTCGTTGCTGTTACCTGTTTGCTGGACTTCTGTATCTACAACCATTGTACCTGGTACTTGTAGTTCCACGCTGCCTGCTGAACCTCTCGTTGCTGTTACCTGTTTGCTGGACTTCTGTATCTACAACCATTGTACCTGGTACTTGTAGTTCCACGCTGTCTGCTGAACCTCTCGCTGCTGTTACCTGTTTGCTGGACTTCTGCATCTACTACCATTATACCTGGTACTTGTAGTTCCACGCTGTCTGCTGAACCTCTCGCTGCTGTTACCTGTTTGCTGGACTTCTGTATCTACTACCATTATACCTGGTACTTGTAGTTCCACGCTGCCTGCTGAACCTCTCGCTGCTGTTACCTGTTTGCTGGACTTCTGCATCTACTACCATTATACCTGGTACTTGTAGTTCCACGCTGTCTGCTGAACCTCTCGCTGCTGTTACCTGTTTGCTAGACTTCTGTATCTACAACCATCGTACCTGGTACTTGTAGTTCCACGCTGCCTGTTGAACCTCTCATTGCTGTTTTCTGTTTGCTGGACTTCTGCATCTACTACCATTATACCTGGTACTTGTAGTTCCACGCTGCCTGCTGAACCTCTCGCTGCTGTTACCTGTTTGCTGGACTTCTGTATCTACAACCATCGTACCTGGTACTTGTAGTTCCACGCTGTCTGCTGAACCTCTCTCTGCTGTTACCTGTTTGCTGGACTTCTGCATCTACTACCATTGTACCTGGTACTTGTAGTTCCACGCTGTCTGCTGAACCTCTCGTTGCTGTTACCTGTTTGCTGGACTTCTGTATCTACAACCATCGTACCTGGTACGTGTAGTTCCACGCTGTCTGCTGAACCTCCCGTTGCAGTTACCTGTTTGCTGGACTTCTGTATCTACTACCATTGTACCTGGTACGTGTAGTTCCACGCTGTCTGCTGAACCTCGCGCTGCTGTTACCTGTTTGCTGGATTTCTGCACCTACTACCATTGTACCTGGTACTTGTAGTTCCACGCTGTCTGCTGAACCTCTCGCTGCTGTTACCTGTTTGCTGGACTTCTGCACCTACTACCATTGTACCTGGTACGTGTAGTTCCACGCTGCCTGCTGAACCTCTCGTTGCTGTTACCTGTTTGCTGGACTTCTGCATCTACAACCATCGTACCTGGTACTTGTAGTTCCACGCTGCCTGCTGAACCTCTCTCTGCTGTTACCTGTTTGCTGGACTTCTGCATCTACTACCATTGTACCTGGTACTTGTAGTTCCACGCTGTCTGCTGAACCTCTAGCTGCTGTTACCTGTTTGCTGGACTTCTGTATCTACAACCATCGTACCTGCTACTTGTAGTTCCACACTGGTTTGCTGAACTCCTTGGTTGCTATCAAGCTTCATGTTGAATGTTTACTGTGAGTATATTGCTGCACCTGTGGTTAAGCCTGCACACCTGCTGCTGTATTTTCAATGCTGAGTTCTATTGAGACTTTCCTTGTAATTAATCTACCTGCTGAATTACTACGGCCTGCAGCTAGTTCTACGGTTCAAGTTCCTGCGTTTGCTCGGCTGATCTACAGTGCTGCTATCTTCATTCATATGTTTATTGGAAGACATCAGTTATCGGCAGTCCTATACTCGGCTAGGATACTCCTCGTTCTTGCTACTTCTAGGTAATGAACTGTTTGAAGTTTCCGTTGTTCAACTATATCTCTGGGACTGTTATTAGTAGAACATCAGTTCAACGATTATTGCTGTTCTATTCTGAGAATTATCGTGATTCCTGCTATGTAGAATCATCTTTATCTACGGATCAGCAGTTCTACATTCTCATTCTCTTGGAACTGTTGTTGACCAGTGATTCACATCAATCTGTCGTGTGTTACATTATTGGATCCACGCATTCTCCATTTGTCATCCTATGTTTGGACTATTGTTTACTCATCCCATGCAGTTGTCAAGAGTTACCAATTCTGAAGTGGCATAACGTGATCTGTATCCTGCTTGTGTCCTAATTTACGTGTATTTAATATCTGCCGTTATATATATATATATATATATATATATATATATATATATATATATATATTCTTCCATTTCCATTGTACCATCAATCAATATACTACTTTAGAGCATAGCTACCATCTCCAGTGTTTTATTACTACTATTGCTGAAGCCTGTGAATCCTGAACTCTTTACTCTGTGTCTCCTCATCCACCGTGTCATTGTGTATTGCCTCCACTATCCTCTGTCAGTCCTTGCCTGGGAGACCGCGACCTGCGGAATAGGAGCAGTGGAGTCCATATCCCCTTGCGGGGATCCCTGGTGAATACCTCCTATCCGTTAGACTCCGCACTCCTGGGCAAGTCCTATATAGACAGAGGCAAGGGATCTACAAAACCACTCGGAGTCGTGACAGGCTGATTGATAAATGCCGTGTGATAAATGCGGAGACAGAGGCAGGCTCTCTCTTACCTCCAGATGTGTGATCGTCTCCTCCATGTAGAGCCGCGCAGGCGCATGCTGAATCCACTGTGTGGACAGTAGCGGTTTCCTCCGACTTGTCAGAATAAGTGATGCAAGGAGTACTCGTTCTTGCTTAATATCTCATTAAATAGGAAGGCAATAACCAACGCGTTTCACCCGTGACTGGGCTTCATCAGGGGTAATTGAAATGTAAGTTTCTTTGTAGACCTTTATACTGTCCTACTGAAGTGAAGTCAATTGCTGATTGGTCACATACTGTCATATTGTTCTAGAGTGGAGCAGTTTCGCCTGATCCTAGTAAACTGGCCTTTAGGAATATTCTGCAGCCAGTTTATGTGGTGACTGCTATGGGCAGGAATATACGAGTTGCAGTCTTCCTCTTTTAAATATGTCTTAGTGGCCAGTTTATTTTCTTCGATGTATATTTTCAGATCTAGAAATTCAATCTCTTGCGTGCTCCATTTGGCCGTAAATACGATGTTAAGGTCATTATTGTTGATGTAGAGAACGAAGGCTTTCAGGGCTTCCTCTGTATTAACTGCTCCAATCTAGAAAAATATGACATTCAAGCAACTGATCTAAGAAACAGGTTTCTTGAGAGGGACTATGATCGCAACACTGTTGAAACAGCTTACACTGAACTTAGAACTGTAGACAGAAAAAGTCTCCTTACCAAAAAATGAGCTCTCCAGTGAAAATCCATGTACCATCCCCTTTATTATGAGATTTAGTCGGGACTCAAAAAAAGTGGAGGGTATTATAAGGAAACACTGGAAAGTCCTACTGGGTGATGAAAAACTGAGGGATATATATATTTAATGAGATATCAGGCAAGAACGAGTACTCCTTGCATCACTTATTCTGACAAGTAGGAGGAAACCGCTACGGTCCACACAGTGGATTCAGCATGCGCCTGCGCGGCTCTACACAGAGGAGACGCTCACACATCTGGAGGTAAGAGAGAAACTCTGCCGTGAGGAGAGGTGAGAGGTGGAATTGATACATTCAAAGACGTCCCCTTGGAAGGGGTAAGTGTTTTTTCCTCATCATTGAATCTCTTCACAGCCTGACTCTGTCTCCGCATTTATCACACCACATTTATCAATCAGACTGTCAAATTGATGTCAGCAACGGTCTTTGGACTTGTTTTTTGCCTTTGCTACTTTGGTCATTCGCCTCTCATTTTTATTGGATTTATCTATCAGTATTTATGCAGTTATGTGGAACTATTGATCTATTGGACATTATAAAGACACTTTCTTAAACGGAATGGACACTTTGATCTCTTAGGGCCTGATTCATTAAGGATCTTAACTTGAGAAACTTCTTATTTAAGACTCCTGGACAAAACCATGTTACAATACAAGGGGTGCAAATTAGTATTCTGCTTTGCACATAAGTTAAATACTGACTGTTTTTTCATGTAGCACACAAATGCTTGATAGTTTATTTGTACACTGAAATTTAAAGTAGATATATGTATTTTATGTACCAGTGATTTATCTTAGTGCACTAAGAACTTTGTTTGTTGTTGCTATATATCGTTATCTACAACACAATGATTTGACAACAACCCTTACTGGTGTTTTTTTGTTCTAAATGCATCCTACACACAGGCGCTTGGGAAGCTTGGGGGGTTTTTACCCTCAGCTATATTTACTTTGTGAGCAGCTGAGAAATGCCTGAGAAACAGAAGTTAACTTAGCGGATTCTTTGCAGCACTAAGACTTGAAGAGATCTACGTTTTAGATAATACTTTTTTATTTACCAATTTCATTTTTGCTTGCACTTTTCATCATCACCAACATTTTGATTTACAACTCTGGACATTATATTTCCTTACCATTTCTTTTTGCGGTTCATTTCAATTGTCATTGCATATTTTAGTAGCTTGCATGTGCACTCTAACCATATTTGCAATCACACAGAGTTTGTTGTGTTTTTTACCATTATCATTGTTTTCGGCAGTGTCAATTGATGCATGTTTATTGTTTCACACATCTAAGCTGTCTCGTTCCGGCCGGAGCGTATTGTGGACCTATCCATATTAAATTGATATATTTTTCCTTTACAAGCGCCCAGAACCTGACTATTTTTATACCTATCTAACATTGTTGGGAGTTTAGGGGTCCCCCATACACTCTCAGGTTCGCATTTGGCTGCTTCATATATTTGGAGGAAGCGCAGCCTATCCCTCTTTTTCAACCATGCTTTTTTCTAGACACTTACAATGTACTTAATGTCAAACTCTTCATAGTAGAACAAATAGCCAAGACTTTCCTACAATACTACAGAGACTTCGATGTAACACAAGTGTCAGCTATCTAAATAATATTATATTGCCTAGACTGTCTCAGGAGTCAGTAGATTTATTAAATGCTTATAGTGGAGGAACTGGACTTGGTCATTGCATTAGTTCCAAACAATAAAGCCCCAGGGGGTGGACTGTATCCCTATAGAGGTGTACACAAAATTTAGGAACCTCTTTATTCCACAACTATTAGAACATTACACACCGTTGTTAGAGTTGGGCACCTTACCATCTTCCAGTTGGAAACTCTGATAATTTTACTACCTAAAGCTGGAAAAGATCCCCCATATTTGGACTCTTATAACCCTATATCCCTGTTACGCACAGGTATAAAGATACTAGCCAAAAGCCTTGCTCCTAGACTTAATAATGTGATCACTCCAATAATTCACCCAGACCAGATGGGGTGTATGCCAGGCAAGTCTACAACATCCAACCTCTGCCCCCCCCCCCCATATGGGGGGACAGATGTTCCGCCCCAGTCAAACAGTGGTGGTGTCACTGGATGCTGCCATGACCTTTAACTCGTTAGAATGGGACTATCTATGGGAGGTAGTTGGCTGATTTGGTTTGGGAGAGGTTTTTTTTAGCTAGGTTAAATTACTATACTCTGCCTCCAAACAAGGGTATGTGCCAACGGTTACACTAGAGCTTGTTTGGCCTGGAAATGACAACTATTGCCCACAGCCATCTTCACTGTTTGCAAAGACTTTAGAGCCACTCACATACCTGATGTGAATGCATCCGAATATATGGAGTTTCCAGCTGGAGAGGTCACTGATACCATAGCCTACGGTGTCCTCGACTGGCTACATAATCTACATGGGATAAATCCAGCATATACCCGTTACATAATACAATTCCAGTAGATACAATACCATGACATTCCATGTACTGGTCCCTGAGGTTCAAATACCTGGGTGTCTGGATATTCAATTTGCCAGGAGAAATAATTCAACTAAACCTTGACCCAATAACAGAGTTTTTTTATAACGAAACTGCACTCGTGGAAGAGACTGTGTGGCAGAATCAATCTATTTAAAATGATTATTCAACCCAAATATCTTTACATCTTACAACACTCTCCTGTATATGTCCTTTATAGAGTATTCCATAACGTTATCTTCATTCGCATGGGGTGATAAATGGGTCAAACGCATATTGAGCATGCTCTATGGGTCTCCCTAATCTCAAACTGTACCCGCGACACAGTTGTCACAAATAAGGGATTTCGAAGGATTGCACTGGAGGACTTCTGAATGCTTACTCTGCCAACAGTAACGGGTAACACAATGGTACATGTCCCGCGCACAATACTATTTTGTTATTGACATGGAAGAATGGTGATAACCAATACTAAGATAGCAATCTATATGCACTAATCACTTTGATAAATGAAAAAGCAACAAAACTTGTATCAATAATTAATATGTGACAATGATGTAACGGCTCCAGACCACAAAGTGATATAATCTAAATAAAATGTAAAAAAAAAACAACTAGCAGGTTTAACTATAATTTATAGTGCAACACACTACAATGTAAATCAGAGCTGGTAGTTCAAATGTAACTAATTTGACAATTGATTAATTGGGGAGGAGCAAGGGAAGGAGGAGAAATGTGCAGGTGCCGCTCACCTGAGTAAAAGTGAGGGTGTAGTCTGCGATGTACCAAAATATATGTCAGCGCGCTGCCTTCTCTATGGCAATCGCCAGCGGGTGACCCTCGGAGGAAGGCCGCATGATAGGAGGTGGGGCTGTGCGCTGCACTAGAAGGCTGCGTGGCCCCTGCCTTCAAAGCAATGAAAGAAGGAGGAGGATTAAAGGGGCCATCCACAACCTGACAGCCAACAACAGCATACTGCCCCTGGACAGAAGTGACTAATCCCTGCTTCCTCTCTTTCATCAACAAGTAATTACTTCTACCTTATTTGCATCAGTGTCAGAGCTGTATAAAGAAAGTTCATTTTTATTTATAATGGTATGCTGTACTTTGACTGTTTGTTTACAACTTTTATTGCTACCCATTCTACAGTTATTTCAGTCCTCTATCTCATCATTGTACTTTCAATTCTACTCAAGGCTTTGTCTGCCATCACAAGTATTAAGATATTAAACCGTTTGAACCACTCTCCTCTCTCATGACCATGCAATAACTCAGCTACTCCCTCACCTGTGCCTTATTCATTCACTCCATTCAACACTTCCACACACTGCCCCACATGGCTCTCCACATCATTATTCCATGCTATCCAGACATCCAGGAACAAACTACATCTATTGCAGCCTCACTCTGCACTACTTCTCTGATTGCACAGGACATTGCAACTAGGTAATTCTTTTAATTCCCTTATTTTTTGCTATTTTACTCATAAATCCCAATGTTTGCCAAATTATTTTTCTTACTCTCCTTTCATGGCATTATCTTTAGGACTATATCATCCTTCACCCACCCTGCAACATACACCTCTGTCCACATTGCCCCTTTATTACTTCACTCACCTCTAATGAACACTCACAAACTCTTTGCCTGTTTAAATTCAATAATTTTAACAGCCTCACCCTGTCGCCAGAAACTAAAAGGTGTCACTCACCGGACTGTGAGTGCTTCTTCCCGTATGTTTAGGAACCGTGGCTGTCCACCATCCTGAGGGTCTGCGCATGCGCAGCCCTTTCAAACCCTTCAGTACCTGTTCCTTTAACTTAATTGGCAGATCAGGCAACACTCCCTATATTAAGCACCTGTGGTCAATACCACGTTGCCTGATCTTGGAGTCTCATTCCCCATGAGCCTCTGAAGGTGTTCCTGTGTTTCCTCGTGTATACAGCGCTGCTGATTCCTGTGGTTTCCAGACCACTTCTACTCCTGTGGTTTCCAGACCACTTCAACCCTCCTGTGTGTCATCGTGACTGTTAGCTGATTCCTATCCGCTGCCTCCGTGCACTACAGTCTTCCAACCACTTCAACCCTCCTGTGTTTCATCGTGACTGTTAGCTGATTCCTATCCGCTGCCTCCGTGCACTACAGTCTTCAGACCACTTCAACTCACCTGTGTTTCATCGTGACTGTTAGCTGATTCCTATCCGCTGCCTCCGTGCACTACAGTCTTCCAACCACTTCAACTCTGCTGTGTTTCATCGTGACTGTTAGCTGATTCCTATCCGCTGCCTCTGTGCACTACAGTCTTCAGACCACTTCAACTCTGCTGTGTTTCATCGTGACTGTTAGCTGATTCCTATCCGCTGCCTCCGTGCACTACAGTCTTCCAACCACTTCAACTCTGCTGTGTTTCATCGTGACTGTTAGCTGATTCCTATCCGCTGCCTCTGTGCACTACAGTCTTCAGACCACTTCAACTCTGCTGTGTTTCATCGTGACTGTTTGGCTGATTCCTATCTGCTGCCTCCGTGCGCTTCAGTCTTCAGCTCATCTCATCTCTCCCGTGTTTCCTCGAGACTGCTACAATTGATTCCTATCCGCTGCTCTCCGTGCTCAACAGTTCCAGCTCAGCTCTGCTCTCCCGTGTTTCATCGTGGCTGCACCTGCTGGTTGCTATCCGCTACCTCCGTGTACCTGCAGAGTCCTGCTGACTGCTACTCCTCAGTTCTACTCGTGTCTACAACAGCTGATCCGCTCTCCGTGCTTCTCAGTGTTCCTGCTGGTCTCTACTCGCCAGTCTGCATCGGATCTGCGCCTCACTGCTTTCGTCTCGTCTAGACCATCGCTACTCTTCAGGGTCTTCCAGGAGTCCAGTTCTACATACTACTGCTTCCTGAGTATTTGTTCCCCTGCTGGTCTACCTACCTGTGCGCTGCACCTACTTGATTACCGCTTCACCCTCCAGGGACTTCGCATCCTGCCGGCCTCCAGCCGTTCAGGTATCTCTGCACTCCTGTCTGACAGCCTGCTCCTGAACCACGGTATGCATACTTCTTATTGACTGTGCTGGTGTATTGCATATCTTGCTGGACTGAGTTTGTTCTCCTCTGGAGTTTACTATCCGCTGAGACTATTGCCATCATTGACTGTGTTATCTTTTGCCCGGATTGTTTCAGTGACTTTCTATTATTGCAGTGCTGTTCAGTCATTATTATATTGTGCAAGTTATTGTGGATCAAGTTCAAGGTGCCCGTGTATCCTCTGTATTGCAGTCTCTCCCCGTGCTCCTCCTCACATATATATTCAGTGGTACAACTTGCTAGAGGCAGACCACTGATCCCTGTTTCCCGTGTCACCTGTTCCAGTATCCTCTCACATAGCAGTGGTACAACTTGCTAACGCAGACCACTGACTCCCCGGATACCTCCACTAGGATTCCATTCCTTCACCCAGACAGCGGTACAACTTGCTATCCGCAGACCGCTGACTCTCATCACCTCCTCGTTTCTGTTGGACATTCCTCCTCACTATAGCAGGGGTACAACTTGCTACCGCAGACCACTGACTACCCTCACGTGTCCTTTGTCCATACAGTTCCTCGTGTATTACTACATCCGTATTACCAGTGCTGCTAGTCATAGACTTTCCTGAGCATCTCTATCATCTGCTATCTCCTGTTCCGTGATCACCCTGCTACCAGAGTACCATATTACCATCTATACTGCTCTGGTAAGCCTATCACCTGGTGATCCCTGGGTAAAGACTCCTAGTGCCCGTGACAAAAGGACACATATCTTACAATCATCTTTACTATCTTTCTTTGTTCCTGCTTCTATTAGCTGGTGATATATCACCTAATCCAGGCCCCCTCACTTCTCCCATACACATATATCTGAACACTACAGAAGTCCGGCAAACCTCAAACACATCACCTGTCTCCCATTTCTTCCAAAGCCCTTAAAATGTGGCCTTTGGATTGCACGCTCTGTTTGTAACAAACATACCTCCATATATGATCTCTTCCTCTCAAACAACCTAAGCCTTCTAGCAATAACAGAAACATGGCTCACGCAATCAGACACTGCCTCATCTGCAGCCCTTTCACATGGTGGTCTCCATTTCACCCACACTCCCAGAACTGGAGACAGACAAGAAGGTGGGGTTAGACTGCTTCTACAGTGCATGTTCACAGTTCTACCAAATTTCCCATCACTCACGTTCACCTCTTTTGAAGTACATACTGTTAGGATTTCTAACCCATTCTCTATGCATATTGTTGTCATCTATCGCCCCCCTGGATCACACCAACAATTTATGAACACTTCTCTGCATGGCTCCCTCACTTCTTATCCTTGGACATCCCCACCATCATCATGGGTGATTTCAACATCCATGTTGCTAATCAACGTTCCAAAGCTGTTTCCAGACTACTCTCTCTAACCTCCTCACTTGATCTCTCCCAGTGTATTGAATCCGATACTCATCAGGATGGTCACTGTCTTGATTTTATTTTCTCTAGACTATGCTCAGTTTCTCATTTCCTTAACACTACTTTCCCCCTCTTGGATCATCACTTTATTAGCTACTCGCTCACCCCCAGTTTCTACATTCTCCTCCCCTGATAGCGCAGTACCTCATTTTCACCAAACCCTAGCAACTGCTCTTGATCAAGTGGCTCCAGCGACCTAATACTCCGCGTAGACTTCATTGACAAACTACATATCATAAACTCTACAAAAACTTTATGGTCAAGCAGAATGTCACTGGTGTAAATCTTGTACGTCTAATGATTTCATCACATATACTACTATCTACCACTCCTATCATCGTCATCAACATTCCTGTTGATCACAGCAAGAACTGCAGGCCATTGTCCTATAGATTATAAGCTTGCGAGCAGGGTTCTCTTATCTCTATATCTGTATGTATTAACCAGTGTTGTTTTATTAATGTTTGTTCCCAATTGTAAAGTGCTACGGAATTTGCTGGAGTTTTATAAATACATGTTGATGATGATGATGATTCCTCTAGTCTTCAAACCTTCAAGTGTTCTCTGAAAACCCACCTCTTCAGACAAGCTTATAATATTCCTCTACCACCCTCTTAATCTTCCGAGGATACCCTATTACTATCTTCTACACAGCTAACACAAGACAACAACCCTCTGACCAACATTGCTGTGTGACTGATCACACAGCCCACTTAATAACTTTTATCTTTGCATTCTAGCTGGTCCAGTGTGCAATATGATGTAGCTTGTGCCATTGTATATCAAACTCCCATTGTCCCATAGATTGTAAGCTTGCGAGCAGGGTTCTCTTACCTCTCTGTATGTATGTATTACCCAGTATTGTTTTACTAATATTTGTTCCCAATTGTAAAGTGCAATGGAATTTGCTGGCGCTATATAAATAAATGTTGATGATGATGATGATGATGATGATGATGAGTTGGCACTTCACGTACAAAGGGGTTTCTCCCTAAGTGTTCACCTGAAGTGAGATCTCATTTTGGCACATTATTTGGGAGTGTCAGATGGTGAGGGGATTCTGGAAGAAGGTTTGGGTCTTGGCTCGCTACAGATTTCCAGGACTTACAGAAATGAAGAGCGTTTGTTAGTGATGCTATGAAGCATGAAAGATATATGTACACTAGTAGGAATGCATAACATAAACACCACAAAATTTGGTCCCGATTAAAATCGAGGTACAGAGCGAGCTCTAGAGATCTGGAAACAACTCAATAAATGAATAAATAGTTGAGTGCTGGTTCCTTGGAATGCTTATCGCTGTGTGTCGTTTATGGTTGAGCATCGAACATGTAAACAAGCAAAGTAGAATGTGAATGTTTATTATGCTGTTTTTATTAATTTAAGAGCTTTTTGTCTGCTTTTTGTCTTAGTACTATCAAAAATTACTGATACAATTGCTTAGTGCAGCGGTTCCCAAAGTGTGCGCCGCGGCTCCCAGGGGTGCCACGGCGCTGTCACAGGGGTGCCCCGAGCCAGCCATAGATAAAAAAAAAAGAACACAAAAACTTACCAATCCATGCGGCGCCGAGACCCAGCATCCTCCTCTCTCACGCAGCTTGTCACTGATGAGAGAGGAGGATGCTGGGTCCAGGCACCACATGGATTGGTAAGTTTTTGTGTTCTTTTTTTTATCTACGGCTGGAGCGCGGCAGAGGGGGCAGAGTGAGAGGGATTGTGACAGCGTGGCAGAGGAGGGGACAGCGTGGCAGAGGAGGGGGACAGCGTGGCAGAGGAGCGGGACAGAGGAGGGGGACAGCGTGGCAGAGGAGGGGGACAGCGTGACAAGGCAGAGGGACTGGTGGCAGCGTGAGAGAGGGCAGAGGGACTGGTGACAGCGTGAGAGAGGGGAGAGGGACTGGTGGCAGCGTGAGAGAGGGGAGAGGGACTGGTGGCAGCGTGAGAGGGCAGAGGGACTGGGGGCAGCGTGATAGAGGGCAGAGGGACTGGTGGCAGCGTGAGAGAGGGGAGAGGGACTGGTGGCAGCGTGAGAGAGGGCAGAGGGACTGGTGGCAGCGTGAGAGAGGGGAGAGGGACTGGTGGCAGCGTGAGAGAGGGGAGAGGGACTGGTGGCAGCGTGAGAGAGGGCAGAGGGACTGGTGGCAGCGTGAGAGAGGGCAGAGGGACTGGGGGCAGCGTGATAGAGGGCAGAGGGACAGGGGGCAGAGTGTCTGGATGCAGGGGGGGGGGGGGCAGAGTGCCTGGAAGCAGAGGGGGCAGAGTGCCTGGATGCAGAGGGGGCAGAGTGCCTGTATGCAGAGGGGGCATACAACTAAATAAGTATTTCTGTCCTCACCTAAATACTTATTACAATTTTTTGACCCAATTACTTTTAAAACAGGACTGCTCAGTAATTATTTTGGAGGAGTGCCTTGAAAAAATTATGGAGACTCTAAGGGTGCAGCGAACTCCAAAAGTTTGGGAACCACTGGCTTAGTGCAAGTTAAAAAAAAATTGTTCTAATGTATTTGTGTGCTTTTATGTCTATCTGCTTTTATTATGAAAACCTCAATAAATGCTTCATGTTTACTTCTTTGTGTTGTGTCAAAGGTGGAATATCAGAAATCAATTAATACTTTGTGGTATTGCTCCGTAGAAGATTGCTTGTGATTCTCATTCAAGGAGTGTGAGTTATGATGATGATATAGACACTTGGGGCGCAGGCAAAGGGGGATTACAGGTGCCTGTAGAATCCTCCCACCTAGACTAGGGTAGACTTACTGAAATATGAAATACCCTGCCGTTTCTAGCACCGCACAACCATTGCCTCCTGTTTTTTACAGTAGTGTGATCTGTAGGCATTTCCAGAGCAAGATGAAGATTTAGGGCCTGATTCATTAAGGATCTTAACTTGAGAAACTTCTTATTTCAGTCTCCTGGACAAAACCATGTTACAATGCAAGGGGTGCAAATTAGTATTCTGTTTTGCACATAAGTTAAATACTGCCTGTTTTTTCATGTAGCACACAAATACTTGATAGCTTATTTGTACACTGAAATTTAAAGTTGATATTTGTGTGCTACATGAAAAAACAGTCAGTATTTAACTTTTGTGCAAAACAGAATACTAATTTGCATCCCTTGCATTGTAACATGGTTTTGTACGGGAGACTGAAATAAGAAATTTCTCACGTTAAGATCCTTAATGAACCAGGCCCTTAATCTTGGCTGTATATGTATATATTTGTAGAATATTTATATACATAGAATATTAAAATTTTGGTGGAAGAGAAATCTGGACTCACCCCTACAATTACCCATACGGGGTTACACTATAGAACATATATTTGCTTTTTCACTTCAATCTACGGTCATAAGACAACCTCAGAACACTGAATGCTCCCTTACCCTGAATTCTGTATTTCATTCTCATATCTACTTGCCAAGAAGGTTCTAAAAAGAGTTTGCACTCGCAAAATGTTTTGACTTTGCTCGGTGCCAAATGGAATAGTAGTATAGTCGGACTTGTAGTGATTTACAGAATGTGAGTGTGGTTTTATGGTCAAGTAAGTACGCATAAAATGCCTTTAACTTTACACAAACATGGGATGGCTGCTGTAAACAGGAAATACTATGGAAAATAGTCCTCACATGCAGGAGCCAAGAAATATTATTTTAATTGATGGTTAGTGGCTTCTAAAATTGTGCGGCAGATGAGATAACTGGCATAATGGACCATCTGAGTTTAAATGTTTTCTGTACGTTACTAATTGGATGATTCACCTTACAGCGACAGACTGAATGGGTTCCAGCCTTAATTCAATAACAGAAGGGCATATTCTGCTCTAATATAGAACAGAAAATAAGGGTGCGGTGGAATGTTCAGTGGGTTTTACTTCCTAAGTGAAAATATTACTCTATATATATATATATATATATATATATATATATAAACCAGGTGGGTCCAATTTGTAATGTGTAGCAGTTTTTATATATTATTTGGTAAATAGACCAAAGATGCTATTTACAAAATAAGATTTGTTGCTTTGTCGCGTTGTCTAGAAATAAACACTGACGATTGGTAGTTATGGTTTGCGGCACATGTAGCATTTTCCTGGTACCTATGTCCGCCAGCTAGGGGCTGCTACTTTTTACCCCGGTAAAAAACAAATAAGGAACTGATTATGTAAATAAGATTCAATGGGGCATATTCAATTGTCCGCGGTTTCCGCTGCGGAAAAACTATTACCAGTATTACGGTAATAGTAAGCTGGAGTTCAGCTTGCAGCTCCCTGATCCGCGAGCTGAATAGTGGACACGCCGCGAGATTTTTGGTTATAACGGCAACAATTGAATATGCCCCAATGGATGGAAATGGCGCATTGCTTCCCACTAAAGAACTTTTACAAGTCCTCGGAGGTGCTAGAAATCATATATAATTTCAGCAGGATGCCCGTTCCACCGTCCACTTAATGCAGGAAAGCACATTTTCCAGGCACCTTTCAACCAATGTAATAAAAAGCATTTAAATACTTGTAATAAAGACAGTCTCTGAAGTTCCCTCACACCCACGATTACTTTAATGATGAGGAAACCATGCTAATTACCAGCCGATCCCACCAACCTGCTATAAGTCTCACAGAGCGGGTCTGAAGGTGTGCTGTCAGTATGCTCTGTTATTAGAACTCGTGGTGTTGGGGTCGTGGGTTCCATCCTGACCAGGGCGTTATCGGTGTGGAGTTTGTAGGCTCTCCCCAGGTTTACAGGGATTTACTTGGGTGCTCTGGTTTCCTCCCACGCTCCAAAATAAAACATTTGTAGGTTAATTAGCTTATGATGAAATATGCTCTATTGTATGACTGTGTGGTACAGAACTTAGATTGTAAACTCCAACAGGGCAGAGACTGATGTAAGTTATTGAATATTCACTGTACAGCACTGCATAATATGTAGATGCTTGAGAAATAAAATGACATGCCCTTATATTTTGCAGATAGCAAATTACCTTATTCCTTTATACTTTTCTTAATTTTGTACGATTCTGAGCCCCTTATCTCTTGGTAACCTATATTTTCTCCATGTTTTTTTCGGCTTTGTAGCAATTACTTCACTTTAATTCTAGATTGTATTACTGTAAAGCCAAGTTACACAACCGGTGGTGTGTTTACCCTGAAGGGAATATGACAAGATATACAATAGAAGGATGTAGTCATTTTACTACATTAGTAATAGAGTACAGAAATAAATTCTAAAACAAAATCGGAAAGGGGAATTTTTTGTGATATGTGATAAGAAAAAAATTGGGAAAACCTGTGTTAAAATGAAATAAAAACAGTATTATAAATTCAGACAGAACAAAATCTGAGTTTCTGAGTGAAAGCCAGACAGGTGCCAATCCTGGACTCAGTTCATCTGTTTCTATATTTATAGCAAAACATTTTTTGCCACAAAAATCTCTACTATGAAAGTCAATATGACTTGAATAAAATATTTTTTGTGGTTCTATGACACAAAACATAGCTTTTTAAGCAAAATGCAAAGCAAGCCTAATACCCTACATAATTCATGTAGGGTAGCACCATGGCTCAGTGGTTAGCACTTCTGCCTCACAGCACTGGGGTCATGAGTTCAATTCCCAACCATGGCCTTATCTGTAAGGAGTTTGTATGTTCTCCCCGTGTTTGCGTGTGTTTCCTCCGGGTGCTCCGGTTTCCTCCCACATTCCAAAAACATACTGGTAGGTTAATTGGCTGCTAACAAATTGACCCTAGTCTGTGTGTGTGTCTGTATGTGTGTGTGTGTGTGTGTGTGTGTGTGTGTGTTAGGGAATTTAGACTGTAAGCCCCAATGGGGCAGGGACTGATGTGAGTGAGTTCTCTGTACAGCGCTGCGGAATTAGTGGCGCTATATAAATAAATAAATGATGATGATGATAATACCATCCCTACACTGAAGGTGTGCTGACAGTAGTGTGCTATGGAGATCTTCAAATGAGACAAAAAACTGAAAAATGCACAATGGAACTGAAGTTGTGGAAAAATGTCATCTTCCAGTATGGTATGGTCATGAACCATAGAGCAATTCAGAAACAGTAGAATGTAGCTCAGCAAATTGAAGTAGAATGTAGCTCAGCAGTATGCAGTAGAATGCCAGTCAGCAGCGTGCAGTAGAATGTAGTTCAGCAGAAGGTATAATGCAGCCCGCTAGAAGGAAGTAGAATGCAGCTCAGCAGAACTAAGTAAAATGCAACTCAGCTGTATGCAGTAGAATGCTGCTTGGCAGAAGGTATAATTCAGCTCAGCAGAAGGATGTAGAATTTAACTCAGCAGAAGGAAGTAGAGTGCAGTTTAGCAGAATGAAGTAGAATGCAGCTAAGCAGATGGAAGTAGAATGTAGTTCAGCAGAAGGAAGTAGAATGCAGTTCAGCAGTATGTAGTAGAATGTAGCTCAACAGAAGGTATAATGCAGCTCACTAGAAGGAAGTAGAATGAAAATAAGCAAAATTAAGTAGAATGCAGCTCAGTAGCATGCAGTAGAATGCTACTTGGCAGAAGGTATAATTGAGCTCAGCAGAAGGAAGTAGAATGCAGATCAGCAGAAGGAAGTAGAATGCAGTTTAGCAGAAGCAATTAGAATGCAGCTCAGCAGAAGGAAGTAGAATGCAGCTTTGAAGTGTGCAGTATAAAACAGATCAGCAGAATGAAGTAAAATGCAGCTATGGAATCAGGAGGGCTTTAAGAGTCATCATTTATGAATACAAGAAAATGTGCAGGCAAATTGCAAATGTCAGGGGAGTAAAATTTCTTTCCTTATGATGAAAGGAGCTGATCAGACCACGGTGTTGGTTGCTCAATGCAGTCTCAGTGCACTAATCCATCCGATTCTGCAGCCAAATGTAGCTTAGTGGGAACAGACATTATAATAAATGTCAGGGGGTTAAATAGCAGACTTAGGAAGTCTAAAGAGCATTTTTCTGAAGCACAGAACAACATGACTTTATCTCATCCTTAGGTGCAGCATTGAGTACAAAGGTGGAACTACAGGAGGTGTAATGGGTTTGTTTGGGGGTGTTGGGGGAAGCTAGAGCAGCATTGTTGGACCCTACCCAAACTTTGCTATGTAGACTTGTATTGCAGTCGCTCCACCCCTGAGTGAACAGATGCCTCTTGTACAATCTAGGTGCATTTTATGCTGGAAAGTTAAATGCAGCAAAAACCAGTGTAATTGAAACCCAATGTAAAAATCAGGGCTCGGACATAGCCAGACTGCATTGCCTGCAGGCAGTCAGTGTAGCGTTGGACAATTATGTCTAGTGAAGGTGATACCCGCATGTTACATTCCCCGGTCCCTTGCGCCTCTTACGCTGCACTGCTGAGCAGTAATGGTTATAGTTCAGGCTGCGTAAACTGCAGTTTTCCTGGCCAATTGCACTCAGATGAGTTTAACTGCATTGGAACACTACTAAAGTAAGCCTAGAAATGGTGTTATTTATCTGTATGGAGAATGACCTACAATACCCACAGACTTCTGTGCAAATATATGGCAGACCACTAGGAACACAGTCTGCACTGTTTGAATGTTCGAGGTCTTTCCTGCTTTTACAGTAAAATCTTATGTTTATTTTAAAGCCATGCTCTAGATCAGACTTGGCTAACCTGTGGCACTCCAGGTGTTGTGAAACTACAAGTCCCAGCATACCCTTCCAGCAATAAGCTGCTATATATTGGCAAAGCCTTACTGGGGCTTGTAGTTTCACAACACCTGAAGGGCCACAGGGTAGCCAAGCCTGCTCTAGATGCTCATACTTGCAGCGTATAAACCGGTTATTTTCCCCAAGGAAAGAGATAGCTAGCATTTGGGAAATGTCCATTGCTGCTATGTTCCCCCAAACTTTGTTTGCTACCCATATGTTTTTTGCACCAAGACTTCGAGGTATATTTACTAAACTGCGGTTTTGAAAATGTGGATATGTCTATAACAACCAATCAGATTCTAGCTGTCATTTATTTAGTGCATTCTACAAAATGACAGCTGGAATCTGATTGGTTGCTATAGGCAACATCAACCACTTTGTTGATTATTATTGATTTACATTATTATCACTGTCTTTGCACTTTAATATGATGTAATTAGAGTACACACCAGTATGATGGATTTCCTTAGCAATCCTTTTATATATTATATTATGGAAAGTGTATGCATGGTCATCCTTGGAAAATCGTTTTCGCTGGATGCTCATCATTACGCTGTGCCTATATAAACCGCTTCCATCAGCCTCATGATGAAGCACATAGGGTGAAACGCGTGTTGGGCCAGATGGATCTTTATTTTCTTACAATGTTTAGCCATGTTTTCTACATTTCTACATTATTATAATATGATTGTATATCTTGCTAGGAACTGCCGTGTGTTTGTGTCATTGCTCTGTCGCTTACCATCCAGCCAGGTCGCTGCAGTCTTTGTTTGAAAGTGTATGAAAATAATATTGTGATCTGTGAGGTGGTCTAAATTGACTGCAAAGGACTTGAAATTAGTGTTATTGAGGTTAATAATAATGTAGGAACAAAAAAAGAGCAAAATTATGTGATTTTAGCATATTTTAGGTTTTTATCTAAAAAATCCAAAACCAAAACACACGAGGGTGGTTTTGCTAAAACCAAAACCAAAACACAAAGTAATCCAGATCCAAAACCATAACCAGTTCACGGGGGTCCGTGAGCATCTCTAATTATAACCTTTGAACTGTTTTGAGTTCTTGAATTATCACCAAATTATTTTGGTAACTGTGGGTATTAGTATTTATTGTGATGTCAGTTTTGTTAGTAACTGTATGGTGGCACTGAAGCATAAAGAGGATAGAAAGAAGTTGTGTATTGGAAGGCACTCAGCGATCTTCTTGTTAAAGATAAAAAATCTAATTCTTTATTGATATACTTTAAAATAATAATATATATTCCTCCTAATTGAATAGCGAAATATTTAAGTGACTAAAGTGAATTAAAATAGCAGAATAAATTGCTATGCCCTGCTACTTGGTATCAATATATATATAAAGATAATCAGTGTATAATAATCACTCCTATAGTAAATATATATAACTACCTAAGATACCACTCCAAATAAGAATGTGTGGTATGTGTACTATAGTAACCTTGGGCCTGATTCATTAAGGTTCTCAAATGAAGAGGATTCTCATTTCAGTCTCCTGGACAAAACCATATTACAATGGAAGGGGTGCAAATAAGTGTTCTGTTTTACACACAAGTTAAATACTGACTGTTTTTTCATGTAGCACACAAATATCAACTTTAAATTTCAGTGTACAAATAAGCTATCAAATATTTGTGTGTTAAATGAAAAAACAGACAGTATTTAACTTATGTGTAAAACAGAACACTTATTTGCACCCCTTCCATTGTAACATGGTTTTGTCCAGGAGACTGAAATGAGTATCCTCTTCATTTGAGATCCTTAATGAATCAGGCCCCTTGATTGGAACCAATGGTCATATGATTTTAATTGACACAATTTCTAAGGTAGTGAGCTTGTATGTAGATTGACTAAGACCTCTGATAATTGTTTGATTGTAAAGAGCACTTCATTATCCCATTCATCCTTTATAATGACTACATTTCTCAATAATGGGACATCTTGATATAATGAGTATTCCATATAAATATACCCCATGTGCAATCACATCAATATACATGCATGTTTATATAAGCCCACAAAAAAGTTACGCATTAGTGTATATTGATAAGTAGTATTACTAGGGCTTGAAAGAAACTCTGGCTAGTAAATATTTAGTTATATAGTCTAGCAATCTTTGTCCCTGTAATCTGCTTAGATAGTTACTGAGCTGCTATCAATCAGGCACCTGATATGTCTGTGGCTCTCCTACTAATATCGGTAGTGCCGTTGTCCAGTCATACACGCACACACTGTGGTATACTGCTATCAGTCAGGCACCTGATGTGTCTGTTTATTTTCCTACTGAATATCGGTAGTGCCGTTTGGCAGTCATACACACACACACACACACACACACACACACACACACGTTTAAGCTATTAAATAATCCATACACGGGTGGGTGATAGCTTGGTTGCTAATTATTAATAAAGGTAGCAAGGAGTGAATGATTAAAGTAGCAGGGTAAACGCCAACGCGCGTTTCGCTACATGCTTTTTCAAGGTAACCAGTGGTACCCCCCAATTGTATGGTGGCACTAGCACTTTAACACAAACGTTATTTTGCTGATTGAAATTCTGGGCTTTTTTCAAGTAATATGTTAATATTGTAATAAAAATATTATTTTTATGCATATTACTGGTTAAGAGTGATCAATCACGTATAAACTATGTTGTTCCATTTCTTCTGCATTGTCTGCATACAATTTTTATGATCGATACAAATAATTTGTTAGGCTACATTATTATTTTTTATTATGTTTGTAGTGCCTATCTTTGGGGGATCGTGTTTAGATATTTTATTTGTATTTTTCTGTTGCCGTCAGGCTGGATATCGAATGGCGTTTGATTTTCAATTAAAAACATAACTTCAAACTCTGGTTAAACCGCATGTCAAGGGCAAATTTGTTTGACATGTAGTTTAACCTGCATTCTGAAGGTCATTGGAGATCTATTCCACACTTAATCCCTTTACTAACAATTTATTTTGTGTAAATCTATTTTTTATTTTCTTGCACACATTAAATGAAGCAGGCAGCGTTTGTAAACCAGCCACACTGCTACAACGCTCCCGAAGTAAACATTGCAAGTGGTAGGGTGTCATTGGAATCAGTTATTTTCATTTTCACACCCATCTCCTTGTGTTGTAGTAAAAACGCTAGTTTAACGCACAAAAATGTCACTAGTGGGTATGAAGCCGAAACGTGAAAACTAAATTTGTCATCTTCTCTGCAGCAGAAGGATTAGTGCAGCACCATTGTTGCAACAATGTAAAAATGATACAATAATCTTGGCTGGCCACCTGCCAAGTTTTGTAATAGCGAATAAGGGAAGAGAGAGGGAAAGAAGAGAGCTTTTATTACTATTTTTCAAAAATGAATCCAGCACAGAACTAGGTTTAAAACAACTGTAATATATAGTTTACTTTTTATTCCCCGCAATGCAGCAAATAAAAAGGTGCAAACTTTGTTACTATCAGTTGGGAGATATACTGTATATCTTTTTCTTATATGTTTGATGTTGCCTATGAGCCCCTGCCCTGTGACCGCGCCGTTTGCGCTATTCATCGGACACTTGATACTTCCAGCGGGGACCTCTGCTGGTCAGATGCGGTAAAGTTGTTAGCATATGCACCAGATGTATGTCAGGCATACGTCAGATACACTTACACCCAATCTCAAAAGCATAAGACATGTTTTGAAACGTTTTTGATGGAGAAAAATGCATTTGCATGAAAGTAAGGAAAAAATTAATTCTAAAATACGCCCACACAATCCTATAATATTGTTATGATCAACACAGAAAGCACCTGTCAGCTTTAGCGGTCAATCCACAATCAGCCAATCGGAAGAGGCTAGCTAGTGCTGACGACCATCTTCATAATCATCAGTGTGGATCTGCACCAGCCCTCGGGCATCCACAAGTGGTAGGGCTACAGGCAGGCGTATCTGGGTCTTTGTGCTGGTCTGTCTCTGTCACAGTTACGGGCCCTTACTGTACTCAGCGTTTGCTTCCTGTCCGCCTCTTCATGGTTGTATAGTCACAGGCTCATCCAATGCGCTCATGGTATAGGTAATAATGAACACTCCTTAATTTAAAATCTGGCTTCCTTTACCCCTTTCAACCCCCCCCCCCCCTCCTCAATATTTATGTTCCCGTGTTGTCTAAACTTAGCTCCACTCAGCTTTTTAAATGGGTCACGGCAATTTTTGTCAGAACTGTCTAGCAGAACGGAGGCTTGAGCGAGTGCTACTGAAGGTGACAGAGAAGAGGGAGGAGGCTGTCGCCATCCTTGTCTCTCATAATCGCTTATCCTCAAACGCCCGCGCAAAGATAACTTATTGTCTTCAAGACTAAAACCTTACTACACTTTTCTTTTCGTTTTTTTATTTTACTTTAGAGAACAACTATTCTCTTATATTTTAAAATTAATTTCAGTTTATACCTCTCCCCGGCACCCCCAAAAATGTTGCTCCCCCCCCCCCCCCCAAAGCCTCACGTCCTAGGTTGCAGCCTAGTCAGCCTATGGGATAATCAGAAGCTAGCTCTCAGGTACCGGGGGAGTTGAGTGAATTGGGCAATTGTCAGGAATCCCATTGCAGTTCTAGTATGAAGAAGAGAGTGAAAAGTTGAATTGAAAGGGGAATCCCACCGTCAGTCCAGTTTATCTTCCCTGCAGGTTTGTTTATGTTTGCTGCCCTCTCATATAACAACAGCTAAGTTCAGGTCTGTTTATTGGAAACAATTTTATCTACATAGCAGACGGCAGTCATTATATCTAAAGGTAGAGTCACTCTTTAAGGTTCAAAACCCTTTAAGCTGTAAACACTATAGTTGGTTCTGGTATATTATTTAGCTCACTAATGCATAGGCTTTGGTACACAGTATATTACTATCCAGGCAATAAAAATTGCTGCACATTTGGGAGCCATAGACAACGGCAAACCCAACTGGAAAAAACTAATTGACTTTATTTGCTGTTGATATAAATTATTTATTATATATTTTCTAGCACATTCACTCGATATTAATATTAGACTGGGGAGAACAAGACCAGCCGATGGACAGAATGTGCTCGTTACAATTTTTAACTCCATGCAATGGTGGAACTAAAATGGGTGCGGTAGCAACGAGCAGGGGTGTTGGGTCACCACCACCTCCAAGGCCCCCGTTCTTTCCTGGGGCCCCCACATTGCTCTCAAAATAGCCAAAATTATGCTATGAACTGTTCCACCCCCCCTGGCTCCACTCCCCATAAGGTGCATTGCCAACAGATGACTCCTTGAGACCATGGTTAAAAAACCAGACAACATGATATCAAGACAATTTTTAATCATAAAATATTTAATAAAAGTATCTGTACAAAATATTTTAAATGGGTTATAAAAGAGAGTATTCAGGAATGTTTAATTGACAAAATATATCCCACTATATAGTATATTGAGAAAATATAGAATGATAATTTACATTTCAATATGTACAGTCTCAGAATACATACAAAGCATTTACATCCTTGTTTTGTTCCACGGGTAGACTATCTAAATGTATACATTTCAAAGTCCAAGGCCACTAGTTTAACATGAATATATATTAAACAAAAAAACACGGATCCACCTGTATTAACACAGGGAGAAGAGGCTGTAGAGAGTGGGATGCCTACAAAAAGATATTATTCCATTAGGTTTGTACTGTGACTCCTCAGAAATCCCCACAGCTCGGTATGAAAATGTTATACCTTCTTTGATAAATAAATTAAACATGTTTGATAAATAGGTTTGCTGCACGTTTCATAATATTTTCTCCTGTCAGTCACTGGAAAAGAAAGGATTAGAAAAATTTTATTAAACATAAAATACAAGGCACTTTAAGTGGAATTACCCTATAAAATAAATGACCAAGGCAAGCAATCCGTTATGTAGCACGTACTTAAGAATTAGGAAATAGCTTGACTCGTTAGGTGGTATTAAACTAAACCCCCCAGTGTGTGACATTTAAGAAAGCTAGTGCACATGACGGGGATGAAGGGGGGCGAGAAATTTGCAAAATGTTCTAAAAATGAAAAGTGGAGGTGTGGCCTATAGTAACCAATCAGATTCTAACTACCATTTCCTCGAATGTACTAGATAAATTATAGCTAGAATCTGATTGGTTGTTATGGGCAATACAACTCAGAGAAACCCATTAGATTATTTTTTTTTCCTAGTGCATTGTAGAATATGAATATCCTGTTCTGTTTTTGCCATGGATTACAGAACCTCTTTTCCTCTGTAAATCAGATTTTATAAATACCCTACCCCAATCTCCAAAAAATTACTCATTATGGCTGAAGAGTTTAGAAAATCAAAAAGGATCATTTACTTAAAATTCAGAATAAAACATTACGTGTGTATTCTAGTAGACAAAAAAAGGAACTACAAAGGATTCATTAAAGTACATTTGTTTCACTACATTTAGCTATTAAGGGACAATTTAGGAGTAAGCAGACAGAAGCGAGGGAGCCTGCTGGATAGCCAGACCCCAGTTTTGGGTGGAATTATATTTTAAATAATGAATTTGATATTTATTATTTCAACAAGCCGAAGACTTTTCCTCTATTTGTGATGAAATACTGGTCTACAAATAATGTCCATGGTATCATGCATTATACCCCATTCATACTGCACCAAAATCCCGGGTTTTTCCTGGGTCGAGCTCAAACGACCCGGGTCTTGGTGCAGTATGAATGGTACAAGTGAAAAATCCCGGGTCTAAAAACCAGGGTCTTCAACCCGGGATTTATCGAGGGGTAATTCCCGGGTCGGACCCGGGTCGTCTGCACTATGAATGGTGCAACCCGGGTTTTTGCATAGGAGAGAGAGAGAGAGGGAGAGGGAGAGAGAGAGAGAGATTGATTTTTTTTTCTTCCATATTCCAGCTTTCAGCCAATGAAAAGTGCTCTGGTGATGACTCCCACAAATTGCCAGGGCACAGACTTGTGCAGTATGAATGGGGTCAACCCAGGAAATTCCCGGGTCCAAGGTGCAGTATGAATGGTGTTTCTGAGCTGGGACGCTCCGAGCCCCTGCAAAAACCCGGCTTCAAAAACCCGGGATATTGCAGGGGCGTCAGTATGAAAGTGGTATTAGTAACAGTGTAATTTGGATACAAGAGTCTGTACATAATTTATATCTCTAACATCTGATTTGAAATAAGAGAACAGGACCAGAGGTAGGCAACATATGGCTCTCTGTTCAATGTGAAAATCCCATAAACCAGGGGGAGGCAAGGCATGATGGGACTTGTAGTTCCACAGCGACTGGAAAGGAACCAGTTGTCTAAGCTTGCGATAAACACACAAAACTAACTTAGAAAGCTGTGGATCAGGTAAATACTGTAGCAGTAGATTGTTATTTGAATGTGTTTTGTATGTCCTGATTGAATTAAATGTCGCTTAAGCCATATGACTGTAAGGCTAGGTACACACTGGAGCGTTTTAGTCCAATAATCGGCCAAATCAACCAACATACGCTTGTTCGGTCAGAAGTCGGGTTAGTGTGTATAGTGACACGAAAGTCGTTCCAAAATGTCGATTGTCGGTTCATTTGGTTGGTCGTACTGTTTAATATTTTCCGACCAATCACTGACCGATCATGTAGTGTGTATGCACTCAGGATCTCCATAGAGTTTACAGAGTCGGGCTCTTTTCAGCTGATGCTAGCAATGAATGTCCCGGTGAATAAATGTAGAGAGTGCAGTAGAAGGAATAATTAATTTGTTCGTTCTGAGACAGAATGTTTAGTTTCAGAGTCACAGAAGCTAACGAAATTCGCTAGGACATGTGGATAACTATAACAAGGCGGTTTTAATCAGTGTGACAATGTGACAAAAATGAATGAATATTGTGCTGTCATTCTCTGAAGACTAGAGGACCAGATGAAGAGCACAGATCTGAAGGTAAATTGTGTCACTGTGTATGGATGAATCGTCAGACTGATCAGACCTTCAGTCGTAGGTTCAATTGTTTGAGATAACACGTTGGTTGGAAAATTCTTCAGTGTGTACCTAGCCTAAGATCCGACACTGTCTGTCTCACCTCTGGGGAGTTGTCGCTTAAGTTACTTGGTAATGTATCATCGGATACAGCATTACAGCATTAAGGATATATTCCCTGTGTGTATTATTTTAAGCATTACAGTATGCTAATAGTTATAATGATAATGGACATCGTCATTGGAACAGCGAAATTCTGAATGTAGCCAAACAAATGTTACCTCTATCTACGTGTGGGGATGTACGTGACAACTGTGTGTCAGCTGGAAGGGCATGCTGAGACTTGTAGTCTCACAACAGTTGGAGAACCACTGATGCTGTCTCCCAGTGCATGCTGGGACTCAGGAGCTCCACAAAAACCTTTGGTTATATTATTAGATAAAGCTCAAGAATTCATAAAACAATTCACTAACATAAGATAAAAGTCAGCTTAGATACCAACACGCTCACAGAAAAGCGACTGCTTCAAAATATACTAAAAAATAAAATAGCTTTTGCAAAAAATAAATGTATATTTTTATAATATGAATTTATTTAGTTTAATTATATTTATTTATACATTTATTTTCTTTGCAAAAGCAGTTTTATTTATGTACACAGCATACTTGTTGAAAGTGTTGACATTAGGACAGATTGATATGTGTGCATTTAAATTAATAGTTCCCAGAAAATATGTAAATGACCATGTGAATGTTTAGCGGTGGAACAATGCTGTATAATGTTATATAGCATATGTGATATATTATATCTAAGCCTTTAGTTATCCAATAACAGCTCAAGCTGTTTCCTGGCGCCTGGCCCCAGCACTATTAGGTATGGAGTACAGTACGGTATATCCTGCAGTGACTTCAAATGCTGACCTGTATTACCTCTATGCCCTGGTTCCTCTCTGTGGATGAATGATGTTACCTGGCTGACGAGTTTTGATGAATTAGGGTCATTGAGTCGAGATTCTGAACAAATTATTAGAATTGCCTTTCCTTTGTTGATTTATATGTAATCTGCCGTTTCCCCAAATATGAATATTATTTATAGGCTAAAAGTCATGTTCATTTTTGACATTTTTGTAGGGCACGGCTTCCTCAGTTCTTACAGAAAAAAAAGAAAAAAATCTATTACAATTTAAATCTCTCTTTCTATCACCCAGAGGCAAGGGGTAGAACTATAGCTGCTGTAAAACTACAACCAGTCAACTTCTGGCTCTCCAACGGTTGTAGAACTGAAAGTCCCAGCATGTCACAGAGCAACATTTCAGAACTCTTCTGCGGAATTAATTCTGCGTTTGGGTGCAGAGTTTTGCCAGTTTCTTTTGCGGAATTTCTCCTTAAAGGTTCTGAGTGGAATACTCCGAACTACCCAATTCTACACATATAGTAGAGTAGAATTAATTGACACATCTCTAGATTACACCCATACAGCATTGATGACTTGGGTGTACCAACATGGTGGCTGTATTAGATTTGAACTCCAATTGGTATGGAATATTTTATTAAAAAAAGAAAAGTAAAGGAATGAGATCTATTTTTTGGGAAACGTGTTATCTAAAATGTTAAAAAAGTACAGAAATAGTGATAGTGTCATAAACACAGACATGATTACCATGTTTTTCCTCCTACTGTCACTGTGAGGAGCGTTGCTAAATAATTTAATTAAGAAGGGATACCAAAGGGAAGTGTTGGAGAATATAGGGGTACTTTAATAATTGTACTTGAGCATTGTTTGGACATGATGATCCAAATTACGGAATCCCTTTGTCTGGAAAACTAAGCACTAAGATCGTAACCTGTATATTTTCCCCTTTGGAATGATTTTCTTACATACTCTGTGATTTACTCTCCAGTCCAATCTGATAAACATTTTCATTGTAAACTATTGTAACGTGTATTTTACCATAACTACCTCCTTTACTGAAATTCAGCGGATCATATATAGTCTCGTGCCTGTGAAATAGCTACGTCTGTCATTAAGGAAGATAACACATAGTGACACACAGGAGAATGTAGACAATTACACACTTATCTTTACCTCTGCTTGCCTTTTTTGTTTTTATATGAGTTTTTTTTGTTTGTTTTTCGTTTTTAGTTAGAACATACACATAACACAATCTTAAATCTGTATAAAATAAATGCTACCTGCAGCCACAGTTTTCTACTACCATGTCCTCATACTGCTTGTAGACTACATTATTCCCAGAGTCTATGTACAATATACTGATGGGGCTGAGTTTGGAAGGAACACAGCAGCTTGGTGGGGTGGACTCGGGGTCCATCGAGTTCATTAAAGTCTGGATAATGGCATGGTTGGTAGGCTCCAGGTGGGACCTCAGTGGGAAATCACAAACGCCCTCACAGTGATAAGCTTCATAATCCAAGGGGGCAATGATCCAATCATCCCAGCCCAGCTCCTTGAAATTGACATGAAGGGGCTTCTTACTACATCTTGTTTTAGCCCTCTTTCCTTGACCTTTATTGTGACTTGTCCTAGTTGGGAGAGTTGTCCGTTTTCTTCTTCTTTTAATTACGGACCTTTGGCCATATTCTGGAGAGTCTAAACTTTTTGGGTTACCCTTGGACTTAATTTTGTCTCTTATCTCTTTAAAAAGGTTCTCTCTCCTCTTAGAGTAAGAAGAGACCACCAACAGAGCTTTCTCTGGGTCTACTTGGCCCAGCCGATGAAACCCCAGTTGGGCCGGTGGCAGGTAGGTCACTGTGAGATCCGAGACCATCTTCAACGTAAAACACAGAGGTTCACCAGGGCTCTTCCTGCTGTCCATGGCCTTCAAGACATTAAAGACCTCCCACTTTGAGAATGTGTCCAGCAGATCAGCAGACCGAGAGTCTAGAAGCTTAGCCTCTTGCCAAATGGTGGCACAGGTGTACAGATAGAGGTGCACCAGACTCCCGGACTCAGGGACAACAAAGCTTATGTTTTCTGGAGCTTTGCGCAGAATCCTCAGCTCGGCTCCTACTATCTCATCCAAGGCAGACAAAGTTCTGGTGTCAAATATGTATTTCTGTTCCAACGACTGAGCAGAGACTTCATCTGGAACAGATAAAGAAACACAGGACCTTAAAAACCATCACATAAATAGTTCAGAATATGTACAAAACACCAAAGCCTGCTTTAGGACCTCATAGGACCTTAATAATATAGCATGATGGAAATTCATTATTGCAGGTAGAATACATATGTGTTAATAATATAGCAAGATGGGAATTGATTGCTGTATGTATAATGCCCCTGAGTGAATGTTATAGAATGATGTCAATACCCATGTTAATAATATAGCATGATGTCAATTAATTAAATATGTTGAAGGAGACAAAACAATTGCAGACAAAATAAATGACTGTCTGCTCTGCATTTACTGGTGAAGATTCACAGGGGTCACCTAAACCAGGGGTAAAAGATATACCCTACTGTACTGTGAAGAATGATATATTTAATAAGAGTTCTTACATGAACGCTCAAAATTAAAAGTGGACAGGTCAATGGGCCCAGATAGCAAACCTCCAAGAGTGGTAAAAGAACTAAGAGTAGCACTTGCAGGACTATTAACCAATAGATGCTGACAGGCATTATTACAGGCAGCACTGAGCCACATGGGTTTGATAATGACCAGGGCCCTATCTGTATGGAGTTTGTATGTTCTGGAGGCATGGTATAGAGCTATGTGAGGATGGTGACACAAGCAGTACTATCTATCTGCTTCTAATTGCATGCCTGCTTATTGACCACACCCCTCGTTTATTAGGATCAGGTCTAGATTAGGACAAGTTTCAGCTGTCTATTTAATAATTTTGGTGATGCAGAGGATAACTTTGCTGCCTCACTCTGCTGGGGTCATAGGTTCTGTGCTGAACATGGCTCTACCTGTATGGAGTATGTATGTTCCCCCCTGTGTATACATGGGTTACCGCCAGGGAACTCCGGTTTCTCCAACCACCCACAGACATACTGGTAGGATAATTGACTTCAGATGAAATTAACACTAGTGCCCGTGTGTGTGGTAGGGGATATACTGTAGATTGCAAACTCCGCTGGGACAGGGACTCATGTGAATGATAAACATTTTCTGTGTAATATGTAAGTACTATATAAAATGTATTAATAAATAAATGCCAGAAAATTGGTAAATGTAGTTCAACTGCACAAAAAAAGGCAATATAGACCTGTGAGAGGGAACATTAATGGAATCACTTAAAAAAAATACTGTTGTCTATTTTGGGTCAGACAAACTACAAGGTCCAAGGTAGCATGGATCTCAAGCAGGGCAGGGCTGGCTAATTTTAGCCCAGTGGTCAATATTGGACTCATCAGCCCATTAGGAACATTTTAAAGGAAGAAAAATGGAGGTGGCCCAGTGGTCCAGCCCAAGGTAGCCCACTATGGGGAACAGATGACCCCTTGCCCTCCAACAATCCAGTCTGCCCCTGATGTCAACCCAATCTAGTGGATTATTTTGACTCAGTAACTAAAGCAACAGATCAGTAAATATTGCTTATTTCCATTGTAGCAAATTTTACACATTAACCCAAAATAAATTAATTCAAAAACTGTAAATGATTGTATTTGACTCAAATACAGTGTAATTGATAAATGTTTGGCTACAGCACAGGAGACAGAGAGGTAGATTTACCAAAACGTCTAAAAGTCTAAGGGCTAGATTTACTAAGCTGTGGGTTTGAAAAAGTGGGGATGTTGCCTATAGCAACCAATCAGATTCTAGCTGTCACTTTGTAGAAGATACTAAATAAATGAAAGCTAGAATCTGATTGGTTGCTATAGGCAACATCCCCACTCTTTTAAACCCGCAGCTTAGTAAATCTAGCCCTAAGAGTCTAGCTATCATTTATCTAGTACATTCTAGAAAAGGATAGGACGAATCTGATTGGTTGCTATGGGCAACACCTCCACTTTTCCTTTTTAGAAGTTTCAGAAAATCTAATCCAGACTGTTGTAGTCAATGGTGTAAGCTCAGAGGAACGGCTGGTAGCCAGAGGAGTACCTCATGGCTCAGACCTTTAGATGATACGAAGGAAAGCCAACAGTGTAGTCAAGCAGTAGGAATAGTAGAATACTTGGTTGTATTGGAAGAGGTATTAGGAGCAGGAGGAATGAATCAGAGAAGATGCTACATAAATGGTGCATGGGCTGCATAACAAACTTAGGACCTGAAGAGCTGAACATTTCCAGCTTTGAGGAGACAAGGGACAGGGGTGATATGATAGAAACATTACAATATATCTAATACAAATTACTAACAGAGTTTGGGAAGGCAGTGCTTTTAAAAATAATCAGGATCATAATAAGGATTTCTAAAATTAGAGGGAGGTAAGGTAACATAAGAAAGAAATTTCTTTCAGATCCACGGAATAGGATCCTAGAAGTTGTGGTGGGAACTCTTACCATGATAATTCTACAATGCATGGGGCATATTACTAATAGACATAGATCCGGGGCAAACGCAGGATTTGTATAGGGTCGTTTCCACACCATCCCGCCAGTGGGCGTGACCAGCATGTATGTGGGCGTGGCTATAATTTTAGACAGTGCTTGGATGCTCTCTAACTCTTACTATCCCCATAATATACATGGCCAATGCTGCGTGCGCTACTGTAAGATCTCTCTTTTCTAGTGTTGATGCCAAAAAGTTTAATCTTATTCTCATCAGACCACTGAATCTTCCTCCACCTGGTATGTGGATCTCGCACATGATTTATGAAAACTCTAAGCAGCACTTCATTTGATTTCTCTTCAACAATGGCTTTTTTTGCCTCCTCCTATTAAGCTTAAACTTGTTATATTCTTCCACTGGATGATGCTTTTCAATAAACTTTGGATGTCCTATGAATTTTCATCTCTTGCACATCCATGTGTAACCTCTTTATTAGCCAAACAAATCCTCAGAATATTTATGGTAACAAAAAAAATGCGTTGCTGGGCCCATGGCTAAATTTCACCGTGCATGCTCAGAAGGGGGCCTGTTTTTCTCTTCTCAAAGCGGAGTGAAGGCCCCTGGAGTGTGACCTGGCATTGCTTGGTGCTGTTGGGGCTGCACCCCCTGGAAGTAGTTCCTCAACTGGCCACATTGATGCAAGAACATTGTGGTGTTCAATTCGCCCCTGTACGAATAAGTTCATACATTCAACTCACTGGTAAGAATAAACTGATAGTTTGATAGAATAAACTGATAGTTTGCCAGAATGAACTGATAGATTGATAGAATAAACTGATAGTTTGATAGAATAAACTGATAGTTTGACAGAAAGAACTGATAGTTTGAAGAATGAACTGATAGTTTGAAGAATGAACTGATAGTTTGATAGACTGAACTGATAGTTTGACAGAATTAACTGATAGTTTGACAGAATTAACTGATAGTTTGACAGAATGAACTGATAGTTTGAAGAATGAACTGATAGTTTGAAGAATGAACTGATAGTTTGATAGACTGAACTGATAGTTTGAAGAATGAACTGATAGTTTGAAGAATGAACTGATAGTTTGAAGAATGAACTGATAGTTTGATAGACTGAACTGATAGTTTGAAGAATGAACTGATAGTTTGATAGACTGAACTGATAGTTTGGTAGAATGAACTCATTGTTTGATAGACTGAACGGATAGTTTGATAGAATGAACTGATAATTTGCTTTGTGTGATGGGAATAAATTATCATGTAAAGGATGAAACTGTACTAATGACAAAGAATGATGAGAAATAATGAATGTATATTGAATACACTTATTGATATAGAATAATGAGGATGAATTACTGAATGCAGAACAGACCTGTGTTAATCAAATAAAATACTGTGAATAAATGTTTGTACGTAAAAAGCATCTATGTTAATGATATAGAACTATGGGAATTATTTACGGTGTTTAGAATACCCCCTGTGTTTATATTTATAATGCACATCATTTTTTATTCATTATTGTATATAGTATGCACTTCTATTAATAATATAGAATGAGGAAAACAATTACTATATGTAGGATATACATCTGTTAATGATATAGGATGATGGTAATCAATATCTGTAGTGTTGATAATAATATGACGGTAATTATTTATGTAGGATACACGTGTGTTAGTGATATAGAATAGTGGAATAAATGACTGTGTATAGATTACCCTTGTGTTACAATTCGACTCTACCGGGCTATCAGTGTGATAAGGGCAATTATCTGGAAGGAATCCCAGACAGTCAGGGCAACCCTGAGAGTTACAGTTACGTGGGGAAACTGTGCAGAGACAAAAAGAGCCCGAGCATTTTACAAATCTGTGCTTGTATAATCTCTTGTATTAATAACATAGAATGACAGAAATTAATTGATGTATGTAGGGGCTGACTGGTAGAGGGTGTCAGAGTAGGAGGAGCCTGCTGCCACCACTAGGCTCCTACACCGGCGCCTAGAACTGCTTCCTTCTGGGTAACTTTCGCTGCTGGTGTACTCCCTTACTGGGTACCTGGGTTGGTACCCCTGACCTTTTCCTTTAGATCAGGAATGCTGTAGATGGTTCCCCCTGGCCTATCACACTGGCCAGAGGGGCAAAGTAGCGGGCAGAGCGTTGGTACTGGAATGCTGGGTCCCAACCTGAGAACAGCCGGACAGCCTCCTTTTCTGACCAGGTCCGTGAAAGTCTTAAATATTTCATTCAAAGATTAACATCAGGATGTGAGATGTTCTCTAAACTTGTACTTAACAAAATTTACACTACTCTGTGATATCCTAATGTTGTTTCATTGTTCAGATCTTTCCTTCCACTTTAACAAGGCAGGATAACAGGTAAAGACACCCTGCTCTGTTTTCAGGCTAAAAAGATGTGATGGTCACTTCACATGAAAATAATTAATTAGCATGAGGCTTCCAATAGTAAAATTACAAAATTTTAATTTCCTCCCCTGGCACTGTTTCAGAAATAAATGCATTTCCTATACCGAAATACAACATAATATTAAAAAATCAGTACATTTGCAATTACATAAATTGGCGTCCTGAACTATTAATTTAAATATATTTATACAATACGTTATTTATAAGTGATCCAGCCACAGTACCTATGTTATATATAGAATGATGGGAAATAATTACTTTATGTAGCATGTACCTTTGTTATGTATAATATGATGGGAAATAATTATTGTTTGTAGATTGTAACTGTGCTATATATAGAATGATGGGAAATAATTACTGCATGTAGACTGTACCTGTGTTATTTCTATAAAATGATGGAAAATAATTACTGCATGTAGAAAGCACCAGTGTTATTCATATAGAATGATGGGAAATAATTACTCTACAAAAAATGTCTTAATTGTATAGCATGATGGCAAATAATTACGGTCTGTAGAATGCACCTGTGTTATTTATATAGAATGATGGAAAATAATTATTGTCTGTGGAATTCATCTATGTTAGTTATATAGAATGGTGGAAAATAATTCCTATATGTAGAATGCACCTGTGTTAGTTATATAGAATGATGGGAAATAATGACTCCATGTAGAATGGACCTATGTTTGTTATATAGATAGATGGGATGGGAACAAAATACTGCATGTAGAAGGCACCTGTGTTATATATATATATATATAGAATGATGGAAAATAATGACTGTATGTGGAATGCACCTGTGTTAGTTATATTGAATGATGGGCAATAATAATTACTGCATGTAGAATACACATGTGTTACTTATATAGAATGATGGGAAATAATTACTGCATGTAGAGTGCACCTGTGTTATTTAAGTAGAATGATGGGAAATAATTACTGTTTGTAGAATTTATCTGTGTTACTTATATAGAATGATGGGAAATAATTACTGCATGTAGAGTGCACCTGTGTTATTTATGTAAAATGGTGGGAAATAACTGCTGCATGTGCAGTCATGGTCAAAGGTATTGAGAATGATACAAGTATTTTTTTTCACAAAGTCTGCTGCCTCAGTTTTATAATGGCAATTTGCATATACTTCAGAATGTTATGAAGAGTGCTCAGATTGCAATTAATTTCAAAGTCCCTCTTTGTCATGACAATAAACTTTATCCCAAAAACAACATTATCACTGCATTTCAGCCCTGCTATTAGAGGCCCAGCTGACCTCAGGTCAGTGATTCTCTTGCTAACACAAGTGAGAGTGTTGACGAGGACAAGGCAGGAGATCACTCTGTCATGCTGATTAAGTTAGAATAACAAACTGGAAGCTTTAGAAGGAGGGTGGTGCTTGAAATCATTGTTCTTCATCTGTTAACCATGGTTATCTGCACAGAAACACGAGCAGTCATCATTGCTTTGCACAAAAAGGGCTTCACAGGCAAGGATATTGCTGCTAGTAAGATTGCACCTAAATCAACCATTTATCGAATCCACAAGAACTTCAAGTAGAGAGAGTCAATAGTTGTGAAGAAGGCTTCAGGGTGCCCAAGAGCGTCCAGTAAGTGCCAGGACCGTCTTGTAAAGTTGATTCAGCTGCGGGATCGGGCACCACCAGTGCTGAGCTTGCTCAGGAATGGCAGCAGGCAGGTGTGAGTGCATCTGCACGCACAGTGAGGCGAAGACTTTTAGAGGATGGCCTAGTGTCAAGAAGGCCAACAAAGAAGTCACTTCTCTCCAGGAAAAACATCAGGGACAGACTGATATTCTGTAAAAGTTACAGGTATTGGACTGCTGAGGACTGGGGTAAAGTAATCTCCTCTGATGAATCCCCTTTCAGATTGTTTGGGGCATCTGGAAAAACGCTTGTCCGGAGAAGGAAAGGTGAGCGCCACCATCAGTCCTGTGTCATGCCAACAGTAAAGCATCCTGACACCATTCATGTGTGGGGTTGCTTCTCAGCCAAGGGAGTGGGCTCACTCACAATTTTGCTCAGACATGAATAAAGAATGGCACCAAAACATCCTCCAAGAGCAACTTCTCCCAACCATCCAAGAACAGTTTGATGATGAACAATGCCTTTTCCAGCATGATGGAGCACCTTGCCATAAAAGTGAAAACTAAGTGGCTCAGGGCCCAAAACTTAGAAATTTTGGGTCCATCGAAATTTTTGGGTCCACTCCCCAGACCTTAATCCCACTTGAGAATTTCTGGTCAATCCTCAAGTGGGGGGTGGACAAACAAGAACCCACAAATTCTGACAAACTCCAAGCATTGATTAGGCAAGAATGGGCCATCAGTCAGTATGTGGCCCAGAAGTTGATTGACAGCATGCCAGGGTGAATTGCAGAGGTCTTCAAAAAGAAGGGTCAACACTGCAAATATTGACTCTTTGCATAAACTTAATGTAATTAACAATAAAAGCCTTTGACACTTATGAAATGCTTGTCAGTTTACTTCAGTATACCATAGCAACATCTGACAAAAAGGTCTAAAAACAATTAAGCAGCAACCTTTGTGAAAACCAATACTTGTGTCATTCTCAAAACTTTTGCCCATGACTGTACAATGCACCTTTGTTAGTTAAATTGAATGAGTAGAAGTAATTTCTGCATGTAGAATGCACCCGTGTTATTTATATGGAATAATGGGAAATAATTACTATTTGTAGAATTAATCTGTGTTACTTATATAGAATGATGGGAAATAATTACTGTATATAGAATGCACCTGTGCTAATTGTATGTCATGACAGGAACTATTTGCTGCATGTGGGATGCACCTGTGTTAGTTATATTGAATGACACAGAGGCAGGAGGGGTGGCAGTGTTCTTGTCATTCTTCAGTGACATTGCTATCTGTAATTGCTTACACTGAAAGAGGAGCAAGGCAGTGTTCTTGTCCCTCTTAAGTCTCTGGTGACATTGCTCAGTGCCATTGCTCACACAGAAAAATTTCATGTGTAAAAGCCGAGCTGTAAAAAACAGTAAGACAGTAGAAGAAACTGTATGTTTGGAAATGGCACAAATCCCTGAGGAGAGTCCATCCATGAGTGGTATGTGTAATCCTGACCTGTCTGATAGTGTACCCATAAAGAAGGTCCCTTTCAGCATTTGTGCAGATGTGTGCCTGAACAGCTAGCTGAGTGTAGCCGGTGATACACAAATTGAGGAAGTCACTTTGGAATTGCAACAGAATGTGGGTGATGTGGGTGATGTTTGTGTAGATGACGAGGGCGCTAATGAGGATGTTGATGAGGATGATGTTGTTTGTGTAAGTCCTGCAGATCTTGCACATGATAAGAAGAAGGCCATTGTCATGCCTGGGCATAAGAGTAAAAAATCCACCTCCTATGTGTGAAATTATTTTTACCCAAATCGTGACAGCAGTTGTCTAGCCATTTGTAGTGTTTGTAAAGCCACAGTCAGTAGAGGTAAGGATCTTAACCATCTAGGAACCTCATCCATGTTACGCCATTTGAAGAGAGTTCATATGAAGCTTTTGGGTAAACCAGAAACTTCTGCTAAAAAAATAACAACAAGCAGTCCATCATCAGCTAGGACCCTTCTCTCAGCTAGATCCCGACACCTGCAATCTACACCCACAACACCATCCTCAGCAATATCCTCAGTAGCGATCGGAGTTAGTCCTGCATCCAAGTTGCTAAGGCAGCTCCACTATCATGGATTACTCAGAAGAATTCTTGAGCGTTAGTCCCACTGCTGCTGCTGCTGCTGGGGGTGGATCTTCATCCCAGAAGCAGACCAAGAAGAAGACTACTAGTAATTTACAACAATTGACTGTTAAACAATCCTTTGCAAGAGGAAGCAAGTATGGCAGCTGTCACCCAGTCGCACAGCAAATCACAGGCGCCATGGCGACTATACTAGTATCAGATCTGCTTCCAATATCCACAATTAATGCAGCTGGTTTAAGACAGTTATATAAGGTCCTGTGCCCCTGTTACCAAATTCCATCACAACACCATTTTACTACAAAGGCAACTCCTCACCTCTATCAGAAGGTTTGATAAAATGTAATTATTGGTCTACAAAATTTCCTTCTACTCACTGTACTCTTAACCACAGATATGTGGACAAGCGGAACTGGGCGAACTAAAGATTATATGACTGTGACAGCCCAATGGGTTGATGAATCACCTTCGGCAGCAGGGACAGCAGCAGCATCTAACAAACAATGTCGGATTTTTCAAAGGCAGGCTACTCTGTTTATCACCAGCTTCACTAAGAGGCATTCCGCTGACAACCTGTTAGAAAAACTAAGGGATGTCATTGCAACATGGCTTATCCTGCTTGGACTCTCCTGAAGATATGCGATTTCTGATTACGCCACCAATATTGTGAGAGCATTACAGCTGCGTGAATTCCATCACATTCCCTGTTGTACAACTTGGTGGTATCAAAAACTTCAGCCACAAAAGTGGTAGTCCTTGTCACTTTTGTTAAACTGTACATGTCCATTTTAACATATTTCCAAGGACAATTCCATCTTGCACTGTTTGACATTTATGCATTGGTCTATCAGCTTGTGTAACAGTTGAAAATTCAGGTGTTAACAGTATTATTAGGTCGCCAATTCACATGGTAGACAGCATGATTAGGTAGACTATTCAAATGTGGACAGTATTATTGTAAGGCTAGGGATATGGTTAAGGACAGGTCTAGAGACAGGGATAGGGACAGGTGTAGTGATAGGGACAGGTGTAGACATAGGGCCAGGTATAGGAATAATGATAGGGGGTAGGGATAAGGATAGGGCTAGGTATAGGAATAGGGACAGGTCTAAGGACAGGGTCAGGGAAAGGGATAGGCATAGGGACAATTCTAGAGATAGGGACATATCTATGGATAGGGACAGGGATAGGAACAGGGAAAAGGACAGGAATAGGGACATGGTTAGGGACAGGGTTAGAGTTATGGATAATACTGTCTACATTTGAATTGTCAACCTAATAAATACTGTCTACATTGCAGTTGTTGTCAATGTATTGTCGACTTTATAACCTTGTCTAGTCTGCTGCCCATCAATCATATTATGTCAATCCTACATAAGGGTGGGTGGGAGTTACCAAGGACAATTCCATCTTGCACCACTTTTCTGCCACTGTTGTGTGGCAATGTTTCATAGACGTGCTATGGACTGCTGTGTGTTTGTGCCTTTGCTCTGTTGTTTAGTATCCAGCCAGGTCACTGCAATCTTTGGTCGAAAGTGTATGAAAATAATATTGTGATCTGTGAGGTGGTCAAAATTGACTGGAAATGAATGGAAATTAGTATTATTGAGGTTAATAATAATGTAGGAAGAAAAAAAGAGCCAAATTTAGTGATTTTAGCATATTTTAGCAATTTTTTAAAAAAATACAGAACCAAAACCAAAACACATGAGGGCGGTTTTGCCAAAACCAAAACACATGAGGGCGGTTTTGCCAAAACCAAAACCAAAACACGAAGTTAATACAAATCCAAAACAAAAACAAAAACACAGGGGTCAGTGAGCATTCCTATCTATGATCTCTCGTGGTATCAGCTGCCTGAATTCTGCAGTCTTACAGTTCATTGACAGCACTGTTAGCTTAGCTGCCTTAAACCCATTGGTAGCTTGTTTTGTGGAGGCCCAAACAAACCAAGAACTTCAAAAGTGTCACTCCTTGTAGCTAAACTGCTTGGTTTGTTAAACTGTACCTGCTACCCCTCCCGTTTCTGTGTGAGTTTGTTAAACCTTTTTAAAATATTAACATTTTAGCAATTTTAAATAAAAATAAAAACATCCAAAACCAAAACACGTGAGGGGGTTTTGTCAAAACCAAAACCAAAACACAAAGTTAATAGAGATCCAAAACCAAAACCAAAACACGGGGGGAACATCTCTAGAAATAATGACTGTATGTAGAATGGACCTTGTTAGTTATATAAAATGATGGGAATTACTTACTGTATGTAGAATGCACCTGTCTTATTTGTATAGAATGATGGGAAATAAATACTGCATGTAGAGTGCACCTGTGTTAGTTATATAGAATAAAGAGAAATAATTTCTCTATGTAGAATGCATGTGTGTTAGTTATAGTGAATGATGGTAATTATTTACTGTATGTAGAGTGCACCTTTGTTATTTATATAGAATGATGGAAAATAATAACTGAATGTAGAATGCACCTGTGTTATTTATATAGTGTGATAGGGTGGACCTCCTTTGCCACCCAGTCTGTTGTGCTCTTGGGGACCGGATAGGCTAGCCTTGCCACCATCCCCTCTTTCTTTATCGCAAATGCGTCCTTTCACCGCAGTAGGAGGGACTTTTGCTGCTGCCAGCAAGAGTCTTCTTCGTGGCACCTAGGACCGCGTCCTTCTGGGTAAGTCTCACTGCTAGTGTACCCCCTTTCTGGTACACCTTGGCTGGTACCCCTGACCTCTTTCCCTCAGATCTGGGTTGCTGTGGATGATTCCCCCTGGCCTATCACACTTTCCATAGCTGCATGTAGCGGGCAGAGCTTTGGTACTAGAATCCTGGGACCCAACCTCAGAGCAGCCGGATAACGGATTAGATGTAGTCTAATCTGCAGGTCACAGGGATTATAGTAGGGCAAATAGTCGTCAAAGCAGGATCTTGAAGCAGAGATGTTTTATTAGATCAAGTGTACTAATAAGGACAGTTACATACACTAGTTTCAGGTACTAGTGATATCCAGAAGTACAGATGGCATAACATATTTCAGTGTAAAACAGGGCTCTTTAAATACAATTTTGGACACTACCTTGGCAGGAGGTAATCTAGCCTTCTCCCCCCCCCCCCCCCTCCCACCAATCCAGACTTATTCATGCAGCCTGCATGTGAAACAGTCTGGAGGGGATTAACACCTTTTTACTTAGCTACTAGCGGCGCCACTGCATCTGAGATTTTTTATTAAATGTTTATCATCCGGATATCACATTTCTATAATCTTACTTTGAACGCAATTTTGCTTGCAAAATTCACATTCATATGTGCTCTCTTGCATAGGCAGTCTACCAGAAAGTATAATAATATCCACCTGTCATTCAGACTGAACAGACGTTTTGGTCACTGAGCGATGAAAAGGTCTAATTGACATGAGATTACCTGTCTCTAGACAGTTGTAACCTCAAACATGACATACTGTCTCAGAAGTCCGTACATTTCCATAGAAAACACATACCACTATCAAAGGATAAGTACATTTGCAATGATATAAAGAAGTGCATTGCACTCATAATTAAAATAAATATCTTCAATAATTTTTTACTATGTGATTCAGCCACATTTAGAATGATAGGAAATAATGACTATACGTGGACTGCACCTGTGTTATTTACATAGAATGTTAGGAAATAGTATACGTAGAATGCACCTGTGCTAGTTATATAGAATAATGGGAAATAATTCCTGTATGTAGAATGCACCTGTGTTGTTTATATAGAATGATGGGAAATAATTACTGCATGTAGAATGCACCTGCGTTATTTATATAGAATAATGGGAAATAATTCCTGTATGTAGAATGCACCTGTGTTGTTTATATAGAATGATGGGAAATAATTACTGCATGTAGAATGCACCTGCGTTATTTATATAGAATGATGGTAGATAATTACTACATGTAAAATGCACCTGTGGTATTTTTCTAGAATGATGGGAAAAAAATACTGCATGTAGAATACATGAGTGTTATTTATATAGAATGATGGGAAACAGTAACTGTATGTAGAATGCACCTGTGCTAGTTATATAGAATGATGGGAAATAAATACCGCATGTAGAGTGCACCTATGTTACTTATATAGAATGATGAGCAATAATTCCCGCATGAAAAATGCACCTGTGCTAGTTATATAGAATGATGGGAAATAATTACTGCATGTAGAATGCACCCAAGTTACTTATATTAAATGATGTGAAATAAAAACTGAATGTAGAATGCACCTGTGTTACTTATATAGAATGATGGGAAATTATAACTGTACGTAGAATGCACCTATGCTAGTTATATAGTATGATGGGAAATTATTACTACATGTAGAGTGCACCTGTGTTATTTTTCTAGAATGATGGGAGAAAATTACTGCATGTAGAATGCACAAGTGTTATTTATATTGAATGATGGGAAATAAATACTGCATGTAGAGTGCACCTGTGTTATTTATATAGAATGATGGAAATAATAACTGCATATAGAATGTACCTGTGCTAGTTATATAGAATGATGGGAAATAAATATTGCACGTAGAATGCACCTGTGTTAGTTATATAAAATTATGGGAAATAAATACTGCATGTAGAATGCACCTGTGTTAGTTATATGGAATGATGAGAAACAATTACTATATATAGAATGCTCTTGTTTTAGTTATATAGAATGATTGGAAATAATTACTGCGTGTAGAATGCACCTGTGTTAGTTATATAAAATGATGGGAAATAAATATTGCATGTAGAGTGCACCTGTGTTAGTTATATGGAATGATGAGAAACAATTACTATATATAGAATGCTCTTGTTTTGGTTATATAGAATGATTGGAAATAATTACTGCGTGTAGAATGCACCTGTGTTCTTTATATAGCATGATGGGAAATAATAAATGTATTTAGAATGCACCTATGCTAGTTATATAGATTGATGGAAAATAATTACTGCATGTAAATTGTACCTGTTTTAATTATATAGAATGATGGAAAGTAATTACTGCAGGTAGAATGCACCTGTATTAGTTATATGGAAATATGGGAAATAATTAATGCAGGTAGAGTGCATCTGTGTTATTTATATAGAATAATGGGAAATAATAACTGTATGTATAATGCACCTGTGCTAGTTATATAAAATGATGTAAAATAATTAATGCACCTGAGCTAGTTATATAGAATGATGGGAAATAATAACTGCATGTAGAGTGCACCCGTGTTAGTTACATAAAATGATGGAAAATAAATAATGTATGTAGAATGCACCTGTGTTAGTTATATAGAATGATGGGAAATAAATACCGTATGTAGAATGCACCTGTGTTAGTTATATAGAATGATGGGAAATAATTACTGCATGTAAATTGTACCTGTTTTAGTTATATAGAATGATGGAAAGTAATTACTGCAGGTAGAATGCACCTGTATTAGTTATATGGAAATATGGGAAATAATTAATGCAGGTAGAGTGCATCTGTGTTATTTATATAGAATAATGGGAAATAATAACTGTATGTATAATGCACCTGTGCTAGTTATATAAAATGATGTAAAATAATTAATGCACCTGAGCTAGTTATATAGAATGATGGGAAATAATAACTGCATGTAGAGTGCACCCGTGTTAGTTACATAAAATGATGGAAAATAAATAATGTATGTAGAATGCACCTGTGTTAGTTATATAGAATGATGGGAAATAAATACCATATGTAGAATGCACCTGTGTTAGTTATATAGAATGATGGGAAATAAATACCGTATGTAGAATGCACTTGTGCTAGTTATATAGAATGATGGGAAATAATTACTGTATGTAGTATGCATCTGCGCTATGTATATAGAATGATGAAAAATATTTACTGCATGTAGAGTGCACCTGTGTTATTTATATAGAATGATGGGATATAATAACTGTACATAGAATGATCCTGTGCTAGTTATATAGAATGATGGGAAATGATTGCTGCATGTATAATGCATCTGTGTTACTTATATGGAATGATGGGAAAATATTCCTGCATGTACAATACACCTGTGTTAGTTATATAAAATGATGGGAAATAATTACTGTATATAGAATGCACCTGTGTTACTTATATAGAATAATAATAATCATCATCATCATTTATTTATATGGCGCCAGTAAATTCTGCAGCGCTTTACAATTAGGAACAAACCTTAATAAAACAATACTGGGTAATACATACAGTCAGAGGTAAGAGGGCCCTGCTTGCAAGCTTACAATCTATGGGGCAGTGGCAGTTTGAAACACAAGGGTACGTGCTTGCATATTGGACCAGCTAGAATACAAAGGTAAAAAGTATTGACTGTACTGTGTGATCAGTCACGCAGCAATGTTGGTCAGAGGGTTGTTGTCTTGTGTTAGCTGTGTAGAGGGTGGTAATAGGGTAACATAGGGAGATTTAGATGCTGGTTGAGGAATATCATAAGCTTGTCTGAAGAGGTGGGTTTTCAGAGAAGGTTTGAAGACTGGAGGAAAGTCTTATTTTGTGTGGGAGGAAATTCCACAAAGTGGATGCAGCCCGAAAAAGTCCTGTAACAGGGAATGGGAGGATGTGATCAGAGCGGAAGAGAGACGCAAATCTTGTGCAGAACAGAGGTGTCTCGTTGGGAGATATTTTGAGACAAGTGAAGAGATGTATGTCGGTGCAATTTTGTTGATGGCCTTGTATATTAGTAAAAAAGTTTTATATTGTATTCGTTGAAAAATAGGCAACCAATGTAGAGACTGACAGAGTGACTCAGCAGAGGAAGAACGGTTTGCAAGGAACAACAATCTAGCCGCTGCGTGCAAAATAGATTGTAGGGGTCCAAGTCTGATTTTGGGAAGACCAGTAATGAGGTAATTGCAATAGTCAATGCAGTAGATGATGAGTGCATGAATTAAGGTTTTTGCGGTGTCTTGTGTGAGATATGTGCGTATTCTGGAAATGGTCTTTAGATGTATGTAACATGATTTAGATATAGAGTTGATGTGGGGAGCAATGGATAGTTCTGAGTCAAGGATTACACCTAGGCAGCGAGCTTGCCGGGTGGGATTTATGGTCATGTTATCAACAAAAATATAAATGTCAGGCAGGATATTTCAATTTTTGGGTGGGAATTATTAATTCTGCTTTTGAAAGATTGAGTTTGCGAGTTGGCGAGAAGACATCCAAGATGAAATGGCAGAAAGACAGTCAGTAACGTGAAACAACACAGATGGTGAAAGATCAGGAGAGGATGAATAGATTTGTGTGTCATCCGCATAGAGATGATATTGAAAATCTAAAGGAGCTTATTAGTTTTCCAAGAGAAGTGGTGTAGATAGAGAATAGCTGAGGACCTAGGAGTGAGCCTTGTGGTACTGCAACTGATAAAGGAAGTGAAGCAGAGGTGGATCCAGACAAATTAACACTGAAAGAGCGATTAGATAGGTATGATGAGAACCAGGATAGGACAGTGCCTTCAAGACCTAGGGATTGTAGTATTTTCATGAGGAGAGAGTGGTCAACAGTGTCAAATGCAGTAGAGAGATCCAGGAGAATTAGAATAATGGCCTTCAGTTTTTGCTGTGATCAAATCATTGACAACCTTGGTCAGTGCAGTCTCTGTGGAGTGTTGGGAGCGAAAGCCTGACTGAAGAGAATCCAGTAGGTTGTTTGCTGTAAGAAAATTTGTGAGGTGAGTGTAGACTATTCTGTCGAGAGGCTTGGAGGGGCATGGAAGCTGAGAGATGAGGAGGTAATTTGAGAGAGATTGGATCAGAATTTAGGTTTAGGAGTAATCACTGCATGCTTGAATAGTGATGGAAAAATACCCATAGAGAGAGAGAGATTACAGATGTTAGTTAGAGGTGGAATGAGCACAGGAGACAGGGACCAACCAATTTGTGAGGGTATGTTGCTAGGGTTGATCAAGGGCAGTTGCTAGGGTTTGTTGAAAATGAGGTTCTGCCCTATCAGGCGATTAGAATGTAGAAATTGGGCAGAGGAGGTGCTGAAGATAGAGGAAAAACATTTGAAAATCAATAGAGTTTGTATTCCTGCGGTTGTGAGGAGGCTTGGAGGAGTTTGACACTGGGGAGATTAAAGAACTGGGGGTGAGCGAGTAGGTAAAAAGGTGATGATCAGAGAGGATGAAAGGAGTCTTAAGGAAATGAGAAACTGAGCATAGTCTAGAGAAAACAAGATCAAGACAGTGGCCATCCTGATGAGTAGCGGATTCAGTCCACTGGGAGAGGTCAAGTGAGGATGTTAGAGAGAGAAGTTTGGAAGCAGCATTGGAACGTGGATTAGCAATAGGGATATTGAACTCACCCATGATGACGGTGGGGACGTCTGAAGATAGAAAGTGAGGGAGCCATGCAAGAAATTGTTGGTGTGGTCCAGGGGGGCGATAGATGACAGCAACACACATAGAGAATGGGTTAAAAATCCTAACAGTATGTACTTCAAAAGATGTGAACGTGAGCGATGGGACATTTCATAGAACTGTGAGCGTGCACTGTGGGGAGAGAAGTAGTCCAACTCCCACTCCTTGTCTGCCTCCGGGTCTGGGGGTGTGGGTGAAATGGAGACCACCATGTGAAAGGGCTGCAGGTGAGGCAGTGTATGATTGCGTGAGCCATGTTTCTGTTATTGCCTGAAGGTTGAGGGTGTTTGAGAGGAAGAGATCATGAATGGAGGTAAGTTTGTTACAAACAGAGCGTGCATTCCAAAGGGCACAGTTAAAGGACTTTGGAAGAAGTGGGGGACAGGTGATGCATTTGAGGTTTGCTGGATTTCTGTAGCATTCAGATATATGTGTGTGGGAGAATTGAGGGGGACCTGGATTAGGTGTTACATCACCAGCTAATAGAAGCACTGGACAAAGAAAGATAGGAAAGATGATTGTAAGAAGTGTGTCCTTTTAGTTTCTGGCGACAGGGTGAGGCTGTTATATCTATTGAATATAAATAGGACAACAGTTCATGAGTGTTAAGTAGAGTTGAGTGAAGTAATGAAGGGGCAATGTGGACAGAGGTGTGTGTTGCAGGATGGGTGAGGGATGATATAGTCCTAAATATAATGCCATGAAAGGCGAGTAAGAAAAATAATTTGGCAAACATTTGGATTTATGCGTAAAATGGCAAAAAATTAGGGAATTAAAAGAATTATCTAGTTGCAATGTCCTGTGTAATCAGAGAAGTAGTGCAGAGTGAGGCTGCAGTATATGTAGTTTATTCCTGGATGTCTGGATGACATGGAGTAATGATGTGGGGAGCCATGTGGGGAAGTGGGTGGAAGTGTTGAATGGAGAGTAATAAAGAACAGGTGATGTAGTAGCTGAGTTATTGCATGGTCATGAGAAAGGAGAGTGGTTCTAACTCAGTTTAATTTCTTCCTACTTGTGATGGCACACAAAGCTTTGAGTAGAATTGAAAGTACGATGATGAGATAGAGGACTGAAACAGCTGTAGCATGGGTAGGGAGTGGTTGAGCAAGTAGCACAACAGACTGGTTAAACAGAGGGGATGTTGCAGGGAAAATAAACTGACAGATAAAACAAACTTTCATTAGCTGAGTATAAAATAAGAGCAGAGTCCAAAACAGTATTCTTGTGGTGAAGCTTGTAGCCAGGGAGAGATGGAAACATCAGGAGTAGAATATGGAGTTTCAGGTGAATACTGACTGTTGTCCTTCTGTAGCCGTGGTAATAGACCGAATGTTCTTCTCTGTTTCCTCCTGTTTAACTTCGATATAACTCTGAATTATGGTATTTAATTTTTTTACACTTATAACTATACACTTAGAGCTATACACACTAAGTACAATGTTGGGAAATAATTACTGTATGTAGAATGCACCTGTGCTAGTTGTATAGAATGATGGGGAATAATAACTGCATGTGGAATGCACCTTTGTCAGTTATAAAGAATGATGGGAAATAATAACTGCATGTAGAATGCACCTGTGTTAGTTATATATAATGATGAAACATAAATACTGTATGTAGAATGCATCTGTGTTATTTAGAAAGAATGATTGGGAATAAATACTGTATATAAAATGCAACTGTTTTATTTCTATAGAATGATGGGAAATAGTATATATAGAATTCACCTGTTTTAGTTATATAGAATGATTAGAAATAATTACTGCATGTAGAATGCACCTGTGTTATTTATATAGAATGATGGAAAATAATTACTATATATAGAATGCACATGTGTTTCTTATATAGAATGATGGGAAATATTTACTGTAAATAGAATGCGCCTGTATTACTTATATAGAATGATGGGAAATAATTACTGCAGGTAGAAAGCACATGTGTTAACTATATTGAATGATGGGAAATAATAACAGCATGTAGAATGAACCTGTGATATTTATATAGAATGATGGGAAATAATTACTGCAGATATAATGCACTTGTGTTAGTTATATAAAATGATGGTAAATAAATACTGTATGTAGAGTGCACCTGTGCTAGTTACATAGAATGATGAGAAACAAATACTGTATATAGAATGCACCTGTGTTACTTACTGCATATACTCGAGTATAAGTCGACCCGAATATAAGCCGAGGCACCTAATTTTACAACAAAAAACTGGGAAAACTTATTGACTCGAGTATAAGCCTAGGGTGGGAAATGCAGCAGCTACTGGTAAATGCACAGCCTAAGGTCAGCATCTGTAATCCAGGTGATAGAGGTAACAAAGGCCAGGAGACACTTACAGAATGATTTACTGCCACCCAATGAGGTTATCTTCTGTCAGTAACCAGAGTCTAGCTAGAAAGAGATGCAGGTGCCCAACTGTGACGGGCAAATTAAAAACGGTAATGTGTTTGAAAGGCAAGTTCAACTTGATTAATATATTCTCCCCCTGATGTCCAGAGAAGCCATTTTAAAATGTAGAAATTTAACTGGAGGAAAAAGCTCTAGAAAAACATGCTAAAGCATGGTGTGCCCGCTATCCATGCCTTAGCACAGTAAAGCATCACAGGCCCTACTGGTTTAGCGATAAGGAATATAGTGAAATCAGATGCATGCAACATGGCCCCAGCCCACGTCTGCAGAATCTGAGAAAGCGGAAGTCCAGTGTCTGCAAACAGAATCAGGTCGACAATGAATGAATTCATAAAATTATAAAAAAAATAAACGTAAAATACAGAAGATGGAAATATGCTCCACATCACCTCCGCTGACCTTCAGTAATGCACTGGCTCTCCAACAAGCTGGTGTATGTGTGAATATCTTTGTACATCAAAGCAGCGTGGACAGTGAGAGTGAAAGTCACAAACAGACTGAGCATGTGGTACATTATCACTTAAACAGCAAGTTCATGGAGAGGAGAGGAGAGGGATTTTTCAGCCTTTTACTTCCGCCGCAGTGGAACGCACATGCGTGTTCCACTGACAGGAAGCAGGAAGTTCGGCATTTGGAACGCACATGCGTTCCACTGAGGAACTTAAGATCTGAGGGACCCGACACCAGGTAAGTTCACCCGTGTATAAGCCGAGGGGGCTTTTTCAGCATGAAAAAATGTGCTGAAAAACTCGACTTATACACGAGTATATACGGTATATAGAATTATGGGAAATAATTACTGCAGGTAGAAAGCACATGTGTTAGCTATATTGAATGATGGGAAATAATAACTGTATATAGAATGCACCTGTGTTACTTATATAGAAGGATGGGAAATAATAACTGCATGTAGACTGCACATGTATCCTTTATATAGAATGATGGGAAATTAAAACTGTAAGTAGAATGTACCTGTGCTAGTTATATAGCATGATGGGGAAATAATTACCGCATGTAGAAGGCTCCACTTTTAATTATATAGAATGATGTGAAATAATTACTACATGTAGTCTACAGAGTACACAAGTTTTAGCTACATAAAATGATGGGAAATTTTTACTGCAGGTAGAATGCATCTGTCTTAGTTATATAGAATGATGTGAAATAATTACCACATTTTGAATGCATTTGGGTTATATAAAATGATGGGAAATTAATACTGGTTGTAGAGTGCACCTGTGCTAGTAATATAGAATGATGGGAAATAATTACTGTATATAGAATGCACCTGTGTTACCTATATAGAATGATGGGCAACAATAACTGCATGTAGAATGAACCTGTGATATTTATATAGAATTTATATAGATGGCATATAATAACTGTATGAATAATGCACCTGTGCAAGTTATATAGAATGATGAGAAACAATTACTGTATATAGAATGCACCTGTGTTACTTATATAGAATGATGGGAAATAATTACTGCAGGTAGAATGCACCTGTGTTACTTTTATAGAATGATAGGAAATAATAATTGCATTTAGAATGCACCTGTGTTACTTATATAGAATGATGGGAAATAATAATTGCACCTGTGTTACTTTTATAGAATGATGGGAAATAATCACTGTATATAGAATGCACATGTGTTACTTATATAGAATGATGGGAAATAATTACTGTATATAGAATGCACCTGTGTTACTTATATAAAATGATAGGAAATAATAATTGCATTTAGAATGCACCTGTGTTACTTTTATAGAATGATGGGAAATAATTACTGTATATAGAATGCACCTGTGTTACTTATATATAATGATGGGAAATAATTACTGCAGGTAGAATGCACCTGTGTTACTTATATAGAATGATAGGAAATAATAATTGCATTTAGAATGCACCTGTGTTACTTATATAGAGTGATAGGAAATAATAAGTGCATTTAGAATGCACCTGTGTTACTTTTATAGAATGATGGGAAATAATAATTGCACCTGTGTTACTTTTATAGAATGATGGGAAATAATTACTGTATATAGAATGCACCTGTGTTACTTATATAGAATGATAGGAAATAATAATTGCATTTAGAATGCACCTGTGTTACTTATATAGAATGATGGGAAATAATAACTGTATATAGAATGCACCTATGTTACTTATATAGAATGATGGGAAATAATAACTGTATATAGAATGCACCTGTGTTACTTTTATAGAATGATGGGAAATAATAACTGCATGCAGAAAGCAGCTGTGTTAGTTATATAAAATGATGGGAAAAAAATCCTGAGTGGAATGCACTTATGTTAATTGTATGTAATCATTAATAATTACTAATTACAATTAATAATTACTATATATAGAATGTACCTGTGTCCATTATATATATAATTAGATTTAATTGCTGTTTGTAGAATTAATCAAGCAATCGCATTCTGTATCCAGGAAAGCACCATTGTGGAAGGGGATGTCTGTGTTACTTAAATTAAGTAACCATTTTTTTATTAAATCAAAGAGACGGTAGTTGTAATTGCACAGTTACATAGGAAGGCCTGCAATAGACGGCATAAATATAAATAAATGTTATACCAACTAGCACAACATACACGATTCAGTGGTCCTGGAAAGTAAAGGCATTATAGTGCAGTGAGGAGATTACATTAAGCGGATGCTACAAATGACTTGAGTACGTAGTCTCTGCTACAGAGACCCCAGGCGTATCATATAAGAGACATGACAGGAGAGATGGGAGGAATTGGGGTGGGGGGGGGGGGGTCTGGAATTGGGATAATAGTTGGAGCAGAGGGGATGAGATTCAGAATGTATACAAAGTATAGGTAGATGAGGGAGGGTGAGATTTAGGGTAAGAGGTGAGTGGAAATAGTTACAAACAGATGGAAGAAAGAAGCGAAAACAGGGAGAGTTTGAAGGGGAAAACGTTAGAATCAGTGGAAGCAATGACAGCCTTCTATAATGTATCTGGATATCTGTGATATATATAGATATATATATATATATATATATATATATATATATATATATATATATATATATATGTGTGTGTGTGTATATATATATATATATATATATATATATATATATATATATATATATGTGTGTGTGTGTATATATATATATATATATATATATATATATATATATATATATACATAAATATATATATATATATATATATATATATATATATGTATATATATATATATATATATATATATATATATATATATACATATATATATATACATATATATAGGAACGTTTGACTTTTTGTAGAACACACTTGTGTGCATCATATAGAATGCTGGGTATTAATTGATATGTGTAGAATTCACCTGTCTTATTGCTATAACATCAAGGGAGTTAATTATTGTACATTGAAAACACCTATATTAATGATATAGAAGGCTCTAAATAAATGCACCCGTGTTTATGAGACACGGTGATTAGTTGCTGTATGTACATTACTCACATGTCTTAATAACATTCCTAAGAGGTTTCATGTTTTAACCCGTGCATTATTGCAGCCATGACTACTGTACTATATTGTAGAATGTGTTATCTAAAGCCCCCACCTCCGAGGGTCTGCGTAGATCTAGTGCCCAGCCAAGGTGTAGATATTATTTGTCACTGCATGCTAGCACTTTGCTAAGTAGACATGTCCCCCTTATTCTCTGACACCCTATCCCATTTATCAGGTTGCTGTATAATTATTCTGGACTACATCCCGATATATACTTCTATATTTGTGTGTGTCTGAAAACGTGGGGGGAAAAAAAGAGTATATAATCCTTATACATTGTTCAGTCATCTCCTGCTCTGAAATTCCTGCATGGTGGAGATAAGGGAACTCTTTGAAGGAGTCATCTGGTTTCATTTTACATTAAATCTAGAAGGGACGGTCAAACATCACAGAGTTAACCCCACATTTTCCAGGGAATGGTTTTAATGCACTGCCTAGCCGTCGGGAGCAGGCCTCTGCAGCAGCGAAGGGGTTAATGTGGCAGCCGCTTAGTGTCCTCCTCTGTAACTGTAATATCATTTTATTACTAGTCCGCAAATATTATCTCCGGATCCTCTCTTAGCCTGATGAGCGGTTTAAATCACTTTATTGCCTAATTTCTGCCTAAAAATCGTGTAATATTAGAATCAGCATGTAAATCAGAGCAGGGGGTAATTGGAATATACTTGGGGTGGGAAATGATATCTACTTAAAAATATCGTCTAGAAAAGTCAGTTCCAGCAGCCCTTATCCTTAATTTACATTTATATCAGGCTAGTAAAACGCTGAAGCAATAATATAGTGAATAAATACTGGACTTACAGGAGACACAATCATTCCTCCATACGACAGGAAACCTTATATATCCCCAATATATTCCCATCTTCTATTCTGACAACAGATCACTAGATCACTAACTAACGCTTTATGACTTAATCGAGAGCAGGGCTGGTTACTTATTTAACAAATAATATTATATATATATATATATATATATATATATATATATATATATATATATATATATATCAGTGTATATTATTATATATATATATATATATATATATATATATATATATATATATATATATATATATATATATATATGTATGTATAGTTAAAATGTAAGTCTATATTACAGATGTTTTCAATAATTAGCGTCTAGGTATTAGGTATTTTTAGATGTGTACGGAATTTTGGTAGAATAATTCGATCGCTCATTTATATTTATAAAGCAATTAAGCAATTAATTATAATGCAATTAAATCTAAATGGAAAAAATGGAACAATAGGTGTGAGTGTTTTTAAACAAAAAAAAAGGTTATTCAGGCATTTTTCTAAGTTAAATAGGGTCCAGTGCATTTAAGAGGTAGTAATATAATATACACTGATTTGGGTTGCAAGTATTCATGTACAATATTTAAAGCAAGTAGCTCAAATGATGTTAGATTGTGATGTTGTAATTATCTATTTATTTATCTATCTATCTATCTATCTATCTATCTATCTATCTATCTATCTATCTATCTATCTATATGTCTGTCTATCTATCCGTCTATCTCATATCTGTCTATTTATCTATCTATCTATCCTGTCTTAATTCTGTTTGGTTTTCAAAAATATTTACCAGCAGAAAAGAAAATAATTCTATTTTAATATAATCCATTAACCAAATATAATTTAATAGCTGCGAAAAAACAAACAAAACTAAACAATCCCCACCCGTAACACAGACTCTGTCTCTGTAATACCTAAATGTAGATTTGTACACAATATCAATTTTGCTAAATTATGAGCCAAGTTAAATGATAATAACCTGCGCTGTAGATCAGCATTGTGTAGCTGAGGGTCCTGGTGATGACTCTGGGGAACAAGGACCCTGCAGGTGTGGGGATGCCTATGTCTGCCTACAGAATGTATATAGTGGGATTTAAAATCCTTTAAAACAAATTAGATGGTGTAGATGGCAATAGGACGAGTGTTTGGATGTAGCCAGGGGCTGAAATGGAAATGACATTATGTGCTGCTAGTGAGGTCACATTTGGGACGGTAGAAGGACACTCTGCCCCTCAGGTTATATCCAGGCAGAGACCACGCTGGTGGGAATAATCTGACTTCTCCACTTCCCCATGGTTACATATGAGGCTTCTGAGGCATTTTACCAAAATCTCAACTATTGCAATTTAAAACCAACAGGAGGCGCATCAGGACATCCCAAATCCCAACCACACAGGAAGAGAGGACACAGAGCCATAGTGATGTACCCCTAGGTGAAATATTCCCATCACAAGAACAGCCAGTGGGGATGAGAACTAAAACAGACCTTCCAAATACTGTATTATATTGTATATATGCTGAATCATGTAACAGAACAACATGCAATATACATAGAGAGTACATGGCCTTATAACATAGACACTAGATCACATATACACTGGGTTCAGTGGAATATAATTACATTAACTATGCCTTTTAGGGGCAATATGCCCGGACTGTTCTATAAATGCATGCTATTAATGAAAATACATATAACTGCAATTATCAATACTAATTATATAATTTAATGTATAATGAAGGGAAAAAAAAACCTTAAGATTCTATCGCAATACAGATGTGGGTATGGATGGGGCACAAGTGCAGGTGGCATCCACAGCCTCAGCTAGCATATGCTGAAATAATGCCAGTATAGGGTTAGAATGGCAGCAGCCTGCTAACAGGTGTGGGGGAACTGCCGCGGAGTCCCTGTGTGCATTATGTTTTATGAAGAAATGCAACATATTGAGCTAGAAACTATACTATGGTGGCACATGATTATGATTTCTTTGAGAAGATACTGTACAGTGCAAAACAAAAAATAGACAACCAGTCTCTACAGCTGTTGGGGAACTACAGAGCTCAGCGTGCCCTGTCAGCCACAGCTGCTAAGGATCCACAGGTTGCCTAAGAACTATTAAATACGTGTTTTATTTATTAAACATGAATAATGTGCCCATAGATTCCCCTCTGTGATAGAGTTGGAACAGAGAGTTTTGTGCCCTATATTTGGGGGTCCCCGGACCTGTGTGCCCCAGCCAGTGTCCCCCAGCATATTAGAGACAGACTCACCGTGTTCCAGGTCCACGAAGCTGGTGACTGTGTTGGCCTCTGTCCTGTCCCGGGTCAGGTTGCTATGTAGTCCTCTGTGGGCACTGCGGGACAGCCTCTTGTACAGAGACAGCATGTATTCGTGGGGTACCACGCTGCCCTTTCCACTGGGCTCCTTTCTGGACGTGAAGTGGTGGTGGGTATCCCTGTGCAAAGTGCCAAGTGTCTGGCTAGGTGGCAGTGCCCTCCTGGCAGCCCCTGCTAGTCCCAGCCTGTGTGAGAGGGGTAGCACTGCCGCAGCCTGGGGGCTCTGTCCTGCAAAGAGCCAGGCGCTCCACAGCCCCAGACACAGAGCCGCAGCCTTCCTTAGGTCCATTTTATCAGTGCACTCTGCTAGGGAATGAGAGACTTGGAGGGGGTATGATGACTTTGGGAACTCCCCCGTTGCTTTTCTAAGATTGTGTTAATAACCTGTAAGAGTCAGACAAGACAGTTTATAGGGCCCCCTGGTGGACAAGACCCGGACATAGCAGCACAGTACTTGGAACTGGCTGATCAACAATGCATCATACTGTCGTCTGGACCAGAGGTGAAGTGTATTGTTCAGCTGGGACCCCAACAACCAGTGTGTCATTGTTCTGAGACCCCAATAATCAGTGTGTCATTGTTCTCAGACCCCAATAATAAGTCTGCCATTGTTCTGAGACCCCAATAGTCAGTGTGTCATTGTTCTGGGGTCCCAATAATCAGCATGCTATTGTTCTGGGACCCCAATAATCAGTCTGTCATTGTTCTGGGACCCCAATAAGCAGTGTGTCATTGTTCTGGGACTCCAATAACCAGTCTGTCATTGTTCTGGGACCCCAATAAGCAGTGTGTCATTGTTTTGGGACCCCAATAATCAATTTGTTTTTTAAGACATTTGGGGACAAAGGTCTTCAATATTGACTGTTTGAGTTGTTTGTCCTTTGTTTGTTTTTAATAGTTTGATTGAAATTGTGCTGCTAGTTGAGCATAGTTATATAATAAAGCACAGCAATTTTGCTGCAAAATTCTAACTACAGATTATCATGTCAGAGTCTTAGTCCAGGCTTGGACAACCTGTGACTGTACAGCTGCTATAGAACTAAAATTCCCAGCATGACCTGCCAGCTAGATACGCTGGAACTTGTAGTCCAGAGCAGCTGGGGAGCCGCAAGTTGGCTACCTCCGCTCTTCTTTCACAAATCTATTAAAACAATATATATATTTCCTCTATTACAATGCAAAAAACGAACAACATTTGCACGTTACCACTAAGAAGGTTCGCTCTGTCGTTGTGATTTAGCAATATGAAGACTTCATTCTAAACACATTTTCATATCTTGTCTCACAGAAGCCACCTGCTCTTCTCACATAGTAACATCACTGCCTGGTCTACTGGCATCATCATCATCATTTATTTATATAGCACCAACATATTCCGCAGCGCTGACATGTTGTTTACTGCATATGATAACATATCGACTATTACATATTTGTGTATAGAAAGCCACATTGAATTGAAATGGAAGGTACATCTGTGTAAAAAAAGCATAGTTGTAAAAAAAACAATTTAGTATCGCTGCAAATAATTACAGCAAATGTTTTATTCTATTAATGTCATCATCATCATCATTTATTTATATAGCGCCAACATATTCTGTAGAGCTTTACAATTGGGGACAAACATAATAAACTAATAAACAATATGGGTAAAACAGACAAAGAGGTGAGAAGGCCCTGCTCGCAAGCTTACAATCTATGGGACAATGGGAGATTGACACATGAGGTTAAGTTTACATTTTGCATTTTGGCCCCATTGACTGCAAAGGTAAAAGTAACTCATAAGCTAAATGGTCCTGTCACACATCAATGTTGGTCAGGGGGTAGTTGTCTTGTGTGAAATTGTGTAACAGGCGGTAACAGGCTAAAGGCGGTGAGGTTAAGAGTGGTTGAGGAATATTATAAGCTTGTCTGAATAGGTAGGTTTTCAGAGAACGCTTGAAAGTTTGTAGACCAGAGGAGAGTCTTATTCTGCGAGGGGGAGAATTCCATAGAGTGGGTGCAGCCCGAAAAAGTCCTGTAACCGGGAATGAGAGCATGTAATGAGGGTGGATGAAAGCCGCAGATCTTGTGTAGAACGGAGTTGCCGAGTTGGGAGATATTTTGACACAAGAGAGGAGATGTATGTTGGTGCAGCTTTGTTGATGGCCTTATAGGTTAGTAAAAGTATTTTATATTGGATTCGGTAGAAGACAGACAGCCAGTGTAGAGACATACAGAGTGATTCAACAGAGGAATAACGATTTGCAAGGAAAATCAGTTTTGCCGCAGCGTGCAAAATAGATTGTAGGGGTTTGAGTCTGTTTTGGGGAATACCAGTAAGGAGGGAATTGTCATTTGTAATACCTAGTAGATATGATGTAACAAGCATGGCTGTGAAAACTTAATCCTGGGAATGAAGGAGTTAAGTTAAGGTACAGTACTGGGTATCTGGTGTGCAATTTTACAATCGTACAGTGTGTATTCTTAAAGGGCCAATAAGCTTGAATTACAAATTCATCCACTATAAAAAAAACAGCTTGCAACATTATCATATATAAATGTCATGTTTGAAATTGTGTAATACATTTGCTACACATCTGGGTGCTAGCTATTGCTTTCTGTTATCAGCTATTTCAGCTATTTTTCCTTCAAGAAATTTAAAGACAGGAAATAAGGTGTGCATAGGAAGACCCCCCCCCCCCCCAGCCCCCCACAATCACAATTTAATCCTTTAATCCCACATAGTTTTATATCTGACAATTTAACGTAAAACAATAATTAGAATGTATTTTATATGCTGGGCTAACTTAAGTAATTTATAGTATTTTAGCAGTCTAAAGCTGACAAAGGACTTAAAGATTTGAGTGGTAAGTGTGATCAACTTCAATCTGGACATATATTACTGCAAGGGTGCGGTGTACAGTGACCAGATCTTACCAACCAAATTGCTCACAAATGTCATTGGTCAATTTAGGGAATTTTGATTGGTTGCTGAAAATTAGGTTTGAGCGCTTGTATAACCAGACTGAAACTAGTGTTCATATGCGTTCTACCAGGTCAAACTATAGCATGCGCGGGAAGATCTAAAGTTTGATTTCTATATCTGAGTGATTAGAACATTCGCAGTTTGTTCAAACTGAAATTGATCATCAATCAACAATGAAATGGAAAGTATTGTTAACGTAAACCTGTTACCTTGAATATATTCTATGCAATATATATTCTATTTGGGGCAGAACAGGGGCCTAGTGGTTAGCACTTCTGCCTCACTGCACTGGAGTCATGAGTTCAATTCCCAACCATGGCCGTATCTGTGTGGAATATGTATGTTCTCCCCGTGTTTGTGCTCCGGTTTCCTCCCACACTCCAAAAAAAAAAAAAAAAATTAGAGTAGGTTAATTGACTGCTATCAAAATTGACCCTAGTATCTCTGTGTGTGTATGTTAGGGAATTTAGTCTGTAAGCTCCAATGGGGCAGGGACTGATGTGAATGAGTTCTCTGTACAGCGCTGTGGAATCAGTAGCGCCTTTGATGGGCTATTTCTATTTAGGGAATAAATCTGAAAAATATTTGCTAATATAACCCCTATCCCATGAACAATAATTTACTATCTACAATCCTTAATTATTTGTATCTAACCTTACTTTTACTGCAGTTTCACGGCAGTGCTGGTTGGCTGTAGACAAAAGATTCCTGGAGGTCTGAACCCCCTCTTTATGGAGACACTCCAATAAAGGCAAGTGTTAGATACACTCTATTGTAGAGCGTATCTAGCAAAAGGTTGTTCATAGGATAGTGCTTACAATTGGAAAATAGATTAAACCCCTAAAAAAGTTAACCAAAATCGATCTTTTCCTTTACTTTATTTAAACAGCAATATAGTATTGTCTGGGAATGACAGGTTCATATTAAAGTGTATTCAGTCCCAGCTTCCCCAAGAAGGTGTGACCCATAGTTTGTTAAAAAAAAACAAAAAAGAAAACGTTTTCCAGAAACCTTAGTAAATCAGTCCAGTGCTAACAGTTTGTGTATTGTGCGTTTTTATCTCGCTCTGAAAACACTTAATAGACAATAGCCCGAGATACATTTCTTCCAGAGACTTTTGTTTGTTACAGCTCATAAAACAAAGAGAGACTAAATCAGGGCAGTTGTGTTAATGTTTATCTTCCATTCTTTCTGCCCTGGGTGAAAATCAGATGTTTCCTTGGGCTCTGATTAAAACAACAACGTCCAGTGTTTGCAAGGATATCATTCCGTGTTCCTCAGCCCCATTCCCGGGTCTGTCTGGTGAGATTCCTTAAGCAATGCGAAAACATGCCCTGAGTAATTTATATTATTGCATGGAATGTGCAGCTTTTACCCAAAATAAACATTCTTCTCTAACAATCATTTATTAGTCTGTTCCATGCTAATTCCTGGGTTGTGTATCGCAGGTGCTCTGCAGTAATGTACAAGTAATGTTAGAGCCAACTAGTCCCCCTCTGTCGGGGTCCGCTGTAGAGTTTATACTGTAGATAATGCAAGATTGGGGTCAGTGTCACCCTTACATTTAATAACTGGAGTTGAAATCCAGGTTTGAACCAATAATCATTATAACATCAACTAAGTCCAATTCTATTAATATAATTGTGAATTTTTCACCTTGAGGGTTCAACAATAAATTACCCTGGTCACTGATGGGTAGGAGCCAGTGGCCGAACTGCAAGTGGTGCGGCTAGAGCAGGGGACCTATCCAAACTTGTCTATTGGGTTCGACAACACCTGTACGGCCCCTGTTACTTACCATGCAGCACACATTTAGGGCAACGCTTTTCAGGGAGAAGCATATGTGATGTTAAATACTTTAGTGTCAAAAAAGACAAAAGTATTATAGGAGTGATACCTTTATTGGCTAACCAAAAAATATATACTTTTGTCTTTTTTAACATCACATAGATTTTTCTGGCTAACACGGTGCTGAAATAATAATTTTTAAAATAATTTTTTTGCTACACATAGGGAGAAGCATAGAAATGTATTTGTTGTTGTTGATTTTTATCTACTTTTATCCTTTTGACATTATTCCAGTCTCCAGTGCCATTGCACTGAAGACTGGAGAGTGACAAGAACACTGCTACCCCTGTTTCTGTTTGAGCAATGGCACTGAGCAATGTCATTGAAGACTGGAGAGTGACAAGAAAACCGATACCTCTGTTTCTGTGTGATCAATGGCACTGAGCAATCGCACTGGAGAATGGAGAGTGACAAGAACACTGCTACCCCTGTTTTTGTATGAGCAATGGCACTGAGCAATGTCACTGCAGACTGGAGAGTGACAAGAACACTGCTACCCCTGTTTCTGTGTGAGCAATGGCACTGAGCAATGTCACTGGAGAATGGAGAGTGACAAGAACACTGCTACCCCTGTTTCTGTGTGAGCAATGGCACTGAGCGATGTCACTGGAGACTGGAGAGTGACAAGAACACTGCTACCCCTCCTGTTTCTGTGTGAGTAATGGCACTGAGCAATGTCACTGGGGAATGGAGAGTGACAAGAACACTGTTACCCCTGTTTCTGTGTGAGTAATGGCGCTGGATCTTCTGGGGAGGGAGGTACTTATAAAGTCCAAAACCCGCGAGATCCAACAACGCAACAATGACGTTTTGCCTCGATTCAGATCCGAGGACGCGCGAAAGTAACAAGCCAGCTCGCGAGCCTACTCGGATCCCCTTAGTTCTGGTGGGCTCGGTTTTCAGAAAACCGAGCCTGAGCATCTCTAGTCCTTACCCATTACCATGACCAGGGCATCCCCACAAACAATCCCTAGGAAACCAGAGGCTGGCGGAGGATCTGCCTGTCTAATGATCCCCAGCATGTTATAGACAAGAGGAACAGCCAGAGATACACAAAGTGTGAACCATGATGACTGGATAAACGGGAACCTTTACTATTTTTTATGGCTGCAAATTTAATTTCAATAAATACTCTTTAAAGGCTTGTTCCACACATTGGCAGTCTACTTGGCACGCAGAAATAGAACATTAAAAAAAATAAAAACCCACTATGCTCCTGTCCTGATCAAGCAGGTCCATTCCTATGTATTATTAATCTTTATTTGTTTTTTATCATATAAATATATATAATAAATAAATTTGATTTTTTTTTTTTTTTTACCATTCCCATATCCGACATCTCACTTCCCAGTCCCTCAGTGAGCAAAATTAGTTTTTATTTAACAAAAAAATTTGCATTTTTTTTGCTATTTCTGTGTTCTGCCCTTTAATCACCCCTCTGACTGTTACTTGCATCTGTGTGTTACCTGCATCCCTCTACTTACCAGTCATCTTCACTCTAACGGTTACCTGCATGGGAAGTGCATCCAGCTGACCAATCACTGCATAGGAAGTGCAACCAGCTGACCAATCACTGCAATGCTTTCTCCTGTATCAGTGTGATAAGCGCTAGTGGCAGGGATGTAGGGAAGTGCACAGTTTTCTTTTATTATTTTGTTTATTTTTTTTTAAACCAATTATGTTCAGTGGTCAGGGGTGTTCACCTTGTCTCAAAGCAGAAATGTCTATGTACTGTGTTTAGTAAGAACTGAGATGTTGGAGGGGGGAATTTATAATTAATGTTGGCTGATCCAACTGTAAAAAACTGATAAGTCTCCAAAGATTAATTTTGTGTTTCCTTTCTATAAATAGAACCATAAGTGTTTAGTTAGAAGATATAAATAGATTAGGATATTGTGTAGAAAATGCTCATCTATTATTTCTACATAAATCCGAATAATACATTTATCACAGAGCTGGATCATCCATTAGGCACCCTAAACGTCTCCCCAGTGCCCAATGGGCACGGAGGGGCCGGGATTACTCTAATCCATTTTTATGTGTGGGTTTTTGACAAATGGAGGAACCCCAAACCAACATCTTGCCTAGGGGTCTTAATCAGGCTCTGATTTAACAAAATGATACATGAATTGGAATACCAGATAATGATTTAGTCCTAGTTTCATAGCTCTCAGACTTCATCTCCTTCTCCTCCTTATTTCCTTGCTCCTCCATCAATCCTCCTCAATCAGTAAGTACTGTGGTCCTTGCTCTTCCATCGATTCTCCTCAATCAGTAAGTACTGTGGTCCATGCTCCTCCATTGATCCTCCTCAATCAGTCAGCACTGTGGTCCTTGCTCCTCCATCGATCATCCTCAATCAGTAAGTAGTGTGGTCCTCCCTCCTATATCGATCCTCCTCAATCAGTAAGTACTGTGGTCCTTGCTCCTCCATCGATCCTCCTCAGTCAGTAAGTACTGTGGTCCTTAGCTCTCAGACTTCATCTCCTTCTCCTCCTTATTTCCTTGCTCCTCCATCAATCCTCCTCAATCAGTAAGTACTGTGTTCCTTGTTTCTCCATTGATCCTCCTCAATCAGTCAGCACTGTGGTCCTTGCTCTTCCATCTACCCTCCTCAATCAGTAAGTACTGTGATCCTTGCTCCTTCATCGATCCTCCTCAATTAGTATGTACTGTGGTCCTTGCTCCTCCATCGATCCTCAATCAGTAAGTAGCGTGGTCCTTGCTCCTCCATCGATCCTCCTCAATCAGTAGGTAGTGTGGTCCTCCCTCCTATATCGATCCTCCTCAATCAGTAAGTACTGTGGTCCTTGCTCCTCCATTGATCCTCCTCAATAAGTAAGTACTGTGGTCTTTGCGTTTCCATTTACCCTTCTCAATCAGTAAGTACTGTGGTCCTTGCTCATAAATCAGTAAGTACTGTGGTCCTCCATCCTCCATCAATCCTCCTCAATCAGTAAGCATTGTGGTCCTTGCTCCTCCATCAATCCTCCTCAATCAGTCAGCACTGTGGTCCTTGCTTCTCCATCGATTCTCCTCAATCAGTCAGCACTGTGGTCCTTGCTTCTCCATCGATCCTCCTCAATCTGTAAGTACTGTGGTTCTTGCTCCTCCATTGATCCTCCTCAATCAGTAAGTACTGTGGTCCTTGCTCTTCCATCTACCCTCCTCAATCAGTAAGTACTGTGGTCCTTGCTCCTCCATCGATCCTCCTCAATTAGTAAGTACTGTGGTCCTCCATCCTCCATCAATCCTCCTCAATCAGTAAGCATTGTGGTCCTTGCTCCTCCATCAATCCTCCTCAATCAGTCAGCACTGTGGTCCTTGCTTCTCCATCGATTTTCCTCAATCAGTCAGCACTGTGGTCCTTGCTTCTCCATCGATCCTCCTCAATCTGTAAGTACTGTTGTTCTTGCTCCTCCATCGATCCTCCTCAATCAGTAAGTACTGTGGTCCTTGCTCTTCCATCTACCCTCCTCAATCAGTAAGTACTGTGGTCCTTGCTCCTCCATCGATCCTCCTCAATCAGTAAGTACTGTGGTCCTTGCTTCTCCATCAATCCTCCTCAATCAGTAAGTACTGTGGTCCTTGCTTTTCCATCTACCCTCCTCAATCAGTAAGTACTGTGGTCCTTGCTCCTCCATCGATCCTCCTCAATTAGTAAGTACTGTGGTCCTCCATCCTCCATCGATCCTCCTCAATCAGTCAGCACTGTGGTCCTTGCTTCTCCATCAATCCTCCTCAATCGGTAAGTACTGTGGTCCTTGCTTCTCCATCGATCATCCTCAATCAGCAAGTACTGTGGTTCTTGCTTCTCCATCGATCCTCCTCAATCAGTAAGTACAGTGGTCCTTCCTCCTCCATCGATCCTCCTCAATCAGTAAGTACTGTTGTCCTTGCTCTTCCATCTACCCTCCTCAATCAGTAAGTATTGTGGTCCTTGCTCCTCCATCGATCCTCCTCAATCAGTAAGTACTGTGGTCCTTCCTCCTCCATCGATCCTCCTCAATCAGTAAGTACTGTGGTCCTTGCTTCTCCATCGATCCTCTTCAATTAGTAAGTACTGTGGTCCTTGCTCCTCCAGCGATCCTCCTCAATCAGTAAGTACTGTGGTCCTCCATCCTCCATCGATCCTCCTCATTCAGTCAGCACTGTGGTCCTTGCTTCTCCACCGATCCTCCTTAATCAGTAAGTACTGTGGTCCTTGATCTCCATCGATCCTCCTCAATCAGCAAGTACTGTGGTCCTTCCTCCTCCATCGATCCTCCTCAATCAGCAAGTACTGTGGTCCTTGCTTCTCCATTGATCCTCCTCAATCAGTAAGTACTGTGGTCCTCCATCCTCCATCGATCCTCCTGAATCAGTCAGTACTGTGGTTCTTGCTTCTCCATCGATCCTCCTCAATCAGTAAGTACAGTGGTCCTTGCTCCTCCATCGATCTTCCTCAATCAGTAAGTACTGTGGTCCTTGCTCTTCCATCTACCCTCCTCAATCAGTAAGTATTGCGGTCCTTGCTCCTCTATCGATCCTCCTCAATCAGTAAGTACTGTGGTCCTTCCTCCTCCATCGATCCTCCTCAATCAGTAAGTACTGTGGTCCTTGCTTCTCCATCGATCCTCCTCAATCAGTAAGTACTGTGGTTCTTGCTCCTCCATTGATCCTCCTCAATCAGTAAGTACTGTGGTCCTCCATCTTAAACCGATCCTCCTCAATCAGTCAGCACTGTGGTCCTTGCTTCTCCACCGATCCTCCTCAATCAGTAAGTACTGTGGTCCTTGCTTCTCCATCGATCCTTCTCAATCAGCAAGTACTGTGGTTCTTGCTTCTCCATCGATCCTCCTCAATCAATAAGTACAGTGGTCCTTGCTCCTCCATCGATCCTCCTCAATCAGTAATTACTGTGGTCCTTGCTCTTCCATCTACCTTCCTCAATCAGTAAGTACTGTGGTCCTCCCTCCTCCATCGATCCTTCTCAATCAGTAAGTACTGTGGTCCTTGCTTCTCCATCGATCCTCATCAATCAGTAAGTACTGTGGTCCTCCATCCTCCATCGATCCTCCTCAATCAGTCACCACTGTGGTCCTTGCTCTTCCATTTACACTCCTCAATCAGTAAGTACTGTGGTCGTTGCTCCTCCATCGATCCTCCTCAATCAGTAAGTACTGTGGTCCTGCCTCCTCCATCGACCCTTCTCAATCAGTAAGTACTGTGTTCCTTGCTTCTCCATCGATCCTCCTCAATCAGTAAGTACTGTGGTCCTTGCTCTTCCATCTACCTTCCTCAATCAGTAAGTACTGTGGTCCTCCATCCTCCATCGATCCTCCTCAATCAGTCAGCACTGTGGTCCTTGCTCTTCCATCTACCTTCCTCAATCAGTAAGTACTGTGGTCGTTGCTCCTCCATCGATACTCCTCAATCAGTAAGTACTGTGGTCCTCCCTCCTCCATCGATCCTCCTCAATCAGTAAGTACTGTGGTCCTCCATCCTCCATCGATCCTCCATCGATCCTCCTCAATCAGTAAATACTGTGGTACTCCCTCCTTTGTGGGACTGGAAAAAATGCTCGGACAAACTTTCCGTGCAAATTCCTAATGCGGCAAGATGCTTAGTTGCAAAACAATGGAAATGTCCAGATCCCCTTTTTCCCTACAGCTCGTCAATAAAATATAGTAATTGGAGTCCATGGAGAAAATTTCCCACAAAAATACCCAAGTTTGGTGCTGCTGGTTCATTTTTGAGAGACCTGGAGGTGCCTGGGTTCCCGGTTCTGGCCTCAAATTCACTTTCCTCTAATTTCCACCACTCCACTATCCCATCCCCTGACCACAACACACTGTCACACATTTCACTATACATAGTTTTGTGTGTTTTCTTACCATTACTGGATATCTATGAGCACTCAATGTTATCTGTTATGTATACTTTTAAATAGCTATGTTCACCTGGTGACTGGTTTATAAATCTTCTTACCTCCTCCTTTGTACAACTGCTACAATCCTGGGCTCTGGTAATTGTTTTGCTTTTTTTTTTTTTGCATTGTGCTCAAAAACACAAATAAAATTCTCAATTTTTATTTTTTTTAAAAAATTGCACTTTAGTTTTGTGTGTGAGCATTAAAAGAGAGGGGGGGGGGGGATTATATATATATATAACATGTTCCAGTCATGGTACTATAGCCTCACGGTTTAAACCAAAATTAATGTAACTTGCAAGTCGGGAAAGGACGATGCTTTGGATTAGAATATAACATGAAGTGGTAGCTGCTCCTTGTCTGTACCCGGTCATACAGCTCAGATTTCTCAGTGATGTAGTATAAGGATTCTCTATGATTCTGCCGTTCACAGTAACCCGAGTCATAACATTATACTAAATATAACCAGGCCACTCAGACTTACTCAATTTATCTGTCCAATGCTGACATGTTCAACTACATGGCTGGTTTTTGAACACGTCAGCTTCTAGTGATCGCTTATGCACCTACATAAACTAGTTTGAATGGGGAAAGTAGCACCTCATCCCGTTTATGTTCTCCCCTTTTAAACCAAGTGTATGCTGTGTCCTCCTTTATGAATGCCTCTCCCCCTGTCACCGACAGCCATTTTGTGGACTGAACTAAATTTCATAAGAATGCAGACAGTTTTCATCCATATTGTTTCATCCCACAAAATGGCTGCCACTAGTGTGTGAAGGCAATGGGTACGCCTTCAATAAGTATTCTATGGTTTCCATGGTTCATACATCCAGCTTGTGCATGCATCTGAACTTTCCCTACCTCTTTGTTGGAAAATTAGGACAAACTAGGCCCGGATCTGCCCTAATTATCTACCACTTCAGGTGAACCCACGGTCCTTTACCTCAGTAGATAACTCTTCTTTTAATCACCAACAAACTGGACTGTCCCGCTTAAAAATCAGGGGCCTGATTCATTAAGGATCTTAACTTGAGAAACTTCTTATTTCAGTCTCCTGGACAAAACCATGTTACAATGTAAGGGGTGCAAATTAGGATTTTGTTTGCAAATAAGTTAAATACTGACTGTTTTTTCATGTAGCACACAAATACTTGATAGCTTATTTGTACACTGAAATTTAAAGTTGATATTTGTGTGCTACATGAAAAAACAGTCAGTATTTAAGTTATGTGCAAAACAAAATCCTAATTTGCACCCCTTGCATTGTAACATGGTTTTGTCCAGGAGACTGAAATAAGAAGTCTCTCAAGTTAAGATCCTTAATGAATCAGGCCCCAGGACTGTAGTCTGGTAAGCTTCAGTTATCTATTATGTATATTAGTCCTTAGTTTCCAACCTTTAACGATTGGCCTCCGGGAATCTTAGTGTAGAGGTGGGCTCGAGGGGGCGGGGCTCCGCGAATCACGTCATTTTGGCCCCGCCCTGCAAATGCGTCATTTTACCACGGAGGGTTGGCCAAAATGATTCGATTCCCGGAGAATCGCATCATGGAGGCTTCAAATCTGCCCACTTCACTAGGAAGTGGGCAGATGAGGGAGAATTGTCAGCTCTCCTGGGGGTCCGTGAGACCTACCTGGAATTCGGGAGTCTCCCGGGCATGCCGGGAGAGTTGGCAAGTATGTATTAGTCTATTGCTCATTGCTCATTTGTGAAATGATCTGCATAGACATTCAAATCAATCCTTATATGTCTTGCATCCAGAACCTCTAGCTTACATCACAGATACAGCCAATATGTAGGGCCATATATTCAACTTGCATACAGCTGTGTCAAGCTTATTAGCTCTCATTAGTGCAAGATATAAAAGAATGGTGTCATACAGCAAGTGAATATCCATGTTTGTTTTACAAGTACAACTATGCTACTTAGCTTTAATATATAGAATATTATGTTGACTAATACTGTGGTTGGCATTATGGCAAATAACAGTCTGAAGGAAATGTACTTTTTTTTTTATTGATTAACGACTGTTTCATTATTTTTAAAGTATGATATCAACATAAAACTAATTGGCACAGATAAAATGTTGTTTAAACAATATTCATCGGCAATGTTCATCATAAAGGAGAATGCTTTATATAGGCTATGCTTTTCCTTATGCAATACCATTAAAATAGCCAGCTCCTTAAAGAACTTAGCTAAAATGTGTTTTAAGGGTTAATCTCCACCTACCATGAATTTAACAGGCTCTTTCAACCCTGCAAGCAAATTCCTGTGACCACACATGATGACGTCGCAGGGATTTGCCAGTACAAATGTGGATGTGCATGGCATTTAACACACAGGGTTCGCTCAGAACATCATATATAATGGAACCACTTTGTCTACGTTCTGGTCTCAGACCTTCCGGCTGTCCCCATAGTATCATGCCCACCTGCTACCTATTTATAAACTGGGCAGATGTGAATGAGTTTAAGTCTTGCGTAGAAAACTCAAAGATTGAATGCGGAACCATATGAATGAACACAATGGCTGAACTACTGAGCGATTAGAAATATGTAGTTCACCTCATTAATAACAAAGGGATCCACAAGAGCCAATCAGTGTTTAGCGATTGATTTCAAAATCTACCATGTAGCTTATCAAATAAGCTACACCGATCCAAACAGTATCCAAGTAGACAGAGCTCTGCTGGCTGCCTGCCAAGGTTTGTGTACTGTATAGGTGAAGAAGGAGGATGGAGAAGTCCACACTAATGTCTTTACAAACTTACTTGATACAGGTCAGCTGGATTCTCCTGCAGATATGAAAAAGCAGCATAACTGTGCTGTAAATTGTGCTATTTTCAAATATGATATCATCATCATCATCATCATTTATTTATATAACACCACTAATTCTGCAGCGCTGTACAGTGAACTCACTAACATCAGTCCCTGCCCCATTGGGGCTTACAGTCTAAATTCACTAACAGACACACACACAGAAAGACACAGACACACAGACTAGGGTCAATTTGATAGCAGCCAATTAACCTAGCGGTATGTTTTTGGAGTGTGGGAGGAAACCGGAGCACCTGGAGGAAACCCACACAAGCACGGGGAGAACATACAAACTTCTCACAGATAAGGCCATGGTCGGGAAACAAATTCATGACCCCAGTGCTGTAAGGCAGAAGTGCTAACCACCGTGCTGCCCAAAAATAATAATGATATGAGTGGATATCATAGCATCAGTGACACAAATGGTGACAAAAAACAAAAATATGTTTGTAAATTATAATTAAAAAAAATCTTATTAGTTTTGTGCTATTGTGTTGCATGATGGTTTCTTATGTTGAAATCTTTTTGCCATCACAGTCGCCATGTTCCGACTTATTACAGGTAGATTCCCTGAGACTTACAGTTGATTCCATGTAAGTGATCAATGAGAGGGGACATGTTGGCTACCAAGAGACTACCGATACTCGGTTTACTATTATGTATGCATGATTTACTTAAAATTCCTTGGTTTGCACTATTTGTTTTCTATGGATATGAGGTATATCCAAAGTGTAACTGGGCAGGCTATAGCTCAAATACCACTTTGGAAAGTCATGCATCTTTCCAACCACGTTTTTATGAAAGTGTATATATACACTCCCTATGGGGGTATAAAATTTGATTCGAGGAGCTGAAGGGATTGGAGGGTTCTAGTCTCCTGGACGCATACTTACCAACTCTCCCGGAATGTTCAGCAAACTCCTGAATTCCGAGACTCCAGAGAGAGTAGGGCAGGTTCCTGCATCTTCCCACTTCCACTTCCTAGTGAAGTGAGCAAGAATTGGAATCTATAATGCGATTCTCGGGGAATCGTGTCATTTTGGCCCACGCCCCGCAGTAAAATGACGCAAAATCTCGGAAGCCAACATTTAAAAGTTGACAAGTATGTGCGAATGTGGTCTCTGTAAAAGGAATTTATTTTTACACATTCTGCAATTAGCTAATTATCTATATTGCCCGCATTTGAGCGCTGATCCGCACCTGACTACCAAACAGTACGGAAAATGGAAAAGAAAAAATTAAATATAACGTAAAACATTTTGCATGCTGCTCCCTGTCCCTTGGCGCGCCCATAGGCTGCCTATAGGGTACATAATGTTGCACTGCTGCAAAATTTTGCCCGGGGTGGAGTTTTTTATATTGGAGGTCCAGCTACAAGACTGAAGCTGTCCCATTATATTTCTCAAATATTTCCAAATATTGCATGCAAAATAAATGAGAATCAGCCTGATATGTTTCATTTCTCTTATGCCCGCACAAACGTTGATGAATAATCGCAGAAGAATCCCCAACTTTTTATTGGCTGCAGGCTTTGTATTAATTACCGCACAAGACATGAGAAAAACGAGCAAATAGCTTAAGGTTCAATACTCATATCCTAGGCTGAAAACATTTGTTTTCTATTACCGTCATCAGAGTTACAATGCAAAGAAAAATACAGTATAAAGAGTATCACATATCCGCGTAGAGCCATCAATCCACTCTCTAGCTATACCGTGTACACTATTCATCATTAGTAAGGACCTGATGGTAATTGAAAACATTAAACATTAGCTGATTATTTATTATGGTGCTATGTGGCCATAAAGGAACCCGTGTGACCATGTTGTAGCCATTTGTTTTAAAACACCGCCATCTGCTGGCTAAACTGATATTGCAAGACTAGGCTGCTATACAAAGTCAATGATATGAGTGTTGATATTTACAAGTATGAAACTAATATCAGCATAGTGGCCAACTGTCCGTAATTTCCAGGGACAGTCCCAGCTTTCACAGATTTGCTCCTGGAAACGTCCCTATTTTTCACAATCGACCAGTCTCATTTTTTTTTTGGTTTGTAAGTTCAGTGCAGTTCTCATTGTATTCTCATTGTAGGGATTTTACAAGCATGAGGATTATAGTGCAGTAAGGTTTATTGAGACAGTCCTGTTTGTAGGGTGCTGAGCTACACCTGCTAAGCAGGACAGGGCGGTACTGAACCTCTGGCCTAAAACATGAGAACTGGTCCTAGTTTTGTGGGTATGTGGGTGTGGTTTGAGCTTATTTTGTGCGTGGTTTGGTACAATTTTATCTCATTTTGTTTTTTATAAGTGTTTAGAGTTCTGGTTTAAATGAATCACGAGCGTAAGGGATTGTCTCTAACAAACTACTCAGGATTTTAGAAGAAAAATGTAAAAGGCTATCTTGTTTTAAGCAGTGTTTCTAATGGTTGGACAGATGTTGAGCTTTTTTTCCAATTTTTTTTAATGTTTTGTTATTAATGGCTATATAATTAACAGGTGATATTAATTTAAATAGTTTTTTGTGTGCGTTCTTTTGTGACTTGATATTGCACATATGCATTGGACGTATCCTGCAGTGTATTATCTGTTAGAGCAGAGCGGACTTAGATCCTTCTTCATCAACAGACGTATCTTTACATCTATTCCTTGTTGAATACAGACATGGGTATGCCGATTTATGTTTTTTTTTTAAAAAAGCACAATGCGTTCGTGTTGTGTTCCTTGTTGAACCAGGCCTGTTGTGTTTACAGTGTTGCACAAGTGCGCCTCATGGTATGTTCTGTCCTATCTTCTACTTTGTGAAGTCATTTACCTAGAACGGATGCTGAGGTTCCATTGCCTACAATATAATAAGGGAATGAAGTGTTGTTCACAACAGAGAATATTGTCTTGATAATTATTAAAAAAAATTAGAAGTCACATTTTCCATATAAAATGTAATTAAATAAAAAAAAACTCCACATCTGTTGTTTACTCATTTAAAATGGGAATCTTGTTTCCTGTAGTAACCCGAATGCAATGTCAATGTGAATAGATGGGCCGGACTGGAGGGGGTCAATACGCAATCAGCCAATCAAAAGCGTCTGGGTAGGGCTCCTGATAGTCATTGCTTATAATTCCACCAGCCTCCGGTGCACACAAGATCTTCACCTAGTAAATGGTTGCATATACATATAGTTATGTGACAATTACATGTAGTGAAAGTACTCTCGATCTCCAAGTGTAAAGAAAAGCAAGAAAACTACATGCATACGTATTTTTGGATGCACGCGCGCAGTAGGGAATTATGGCCTTTGTCCAACTTAGTAAATGAAGGCCTGAGAGTACTGCCCAGCTGGGGGCGCCAAAATGCTGGGAAGTCGCCAGTAACAATGCGCTAAACAGAAGAACCTTGTACAATTGCACCATAAACATTATAATAAAAGCTCTGGTACAGATCACACATAGCGCCTTAACTATGACCCATTTCATGGCCAGTTGCGGATCCAGGGGGAGATGATCGGGGCAATCGTTCTCCCCTCGCAACACAAGTCTACCTTTAAATTGTGTCCCAGGCGCCGATCAAATCAGGGAGGGGGCGTGGTCGTTCATGGACAGGGGTGGGGCCAGCCTGAGCCAGCCAATCAGAATGGAGGGGCCATGCTTATGCTAAATCGCCCCCGCTCAAAAATAAAGTCTAGGTCCGTCCCTGCTCATGGTACATCAAAAGCAGATGAACACACTATTTTACATTAGCATATGTATAAGTTAATGGGCATAACTAGACATTTGTGTGCCCCATAGCAAGTTATGTAAGTCTCCTAACGTACCACCCCTCAGCTGCAGGCCCCCGAGAAGCTATTATGGAACCTACACCTTTGTTTAGGCTGTGTACTACTGAGCTGAATAGTATATTATAAATAACTGGAGTGTTTATACTTAAGTGTCTACCATGCTGCCTGCAGCAGTTTGCCATGTTAGGAGGAAGTAGCTTCTCTCAAACAGCAAATGACAGCTGGACAGACTTACCTTATGGTACAGTTGATTCCTACATAGGGGGCGGGGCCAGTGATGTCACAGCATCTCAAATGACTGCATTCTGATAGTTGTACTTGTATCAGATCCCATTAGACACTGTCCTAAAGATGTGGGATACAGAGGAGGATGCATCTCAGAAAGTATACGGCTCTGTATATTGGCAGAAATACACTATTTTTCCGTAGTATTTTTTAAGAGTAATTTAATCCCATTTTGTGGCCAACTCCGTCAGCCCCAATGTATTTATCTGATTGAGTTACATCTTGGGTTTTATTGATCCTTTAAATTACATTTTAAAGTGTTCTCAGGTGAAAATATAGAACACACTTAAATCTTCTCTTAAATAGTCTCAAAATTAGACATCGTACCAGAAAGTTGTAAGGCAAGTCTTAAGCGCGGAGCACGCACGTAAAATTGTTGCAAACCTTTTGGTTTAGTCGGTCATCTTCAGGACGGTTACCGCAAGCTTGTACTGCCCTGTCCAGAGGAACATTTTTCTTCTGTTTAACGGCTGTGATATTTCCGTGTATGCAGCCTGTATGTGGCAGCTATGTTCTTGTGTTCCTGCGATGTCAAAAACTCTTCTCCAGCGGGCAGATAAGAAAAGAACATGTCACACAAAAGAGAAAAATACATAGCGCAGTTTCACACCAACAGCTCGGACAGCACATGAACAGCCCAGACACATTGGCATAAAGGTCCGTGTATATGTGCATGTTGAACCCTTTTTATGGGGACTTACATAGACAAGAAAACACGTAATATTTACAAATATTAGCGCATCCAATTATTCGTTTCATACACTTACATTGCTGAAACATTGCTACACGTTTTATAAATAAATGGAAGCAATTAGTTATATAAAATTAATATTTCCTAATAAGGCCAACGCCGTGATCTTGGATTTCCTTTTGGATACAAAGGAGAAGATCTGGATTTGTCTTACAAATAAAGAACATTTTCCAAGCTGTCCAGCACTGGGGGATGGTTCGGATATTTTATATTGGGGGGGGGGGGGGTACACTCTGAGGGGGGGGGGGGTTTGTAAAATAACTTATTTATTTACCAGCTGAGCTACTTCCATTCATTTGAATAATCCATTAATTTCAACAGGGTTTCTACAAGCTGGAAGCCCCGTCGATATGCACGGGATAAGATCCAGGCTGCTTGTGTCTGGATGCATCTGTAAGTATGTATCAACCATCATGTGAGCCACAAATCAAAAACATGCAAACGGCTGATAGTGTCATTGTATTTCTTTTACTATCCTCTATACCAGTGTTGGCTAACCTGTGACACTCCAGGTTTTGGGAAACTACAAGTCCCAGCATACCCTTCCAGCAATAAGCTGCTATATATTGGCAAAGCATGCTGGGACTTGTAGTTTCACAACACCTGGAGTGTCACAGGTTAGCCAACACTGCTCTATACCATACATACCAACTTTAGAAAGTTGGTTTCAGGGAGAGGTGGGCGTGATGGGGGGACGGGGCTCCAAAATGCACGTCATTCACCGGGAAACGCAGCGTTTGGGGCACTTCCTAGTGAAGTGGGCAGATTCGGGAGATTGCCACACTCTCTCCGGGAGAGTTGGCAAGTATGCTCTATCCTCTGCAAACAACTGCATGGCTTCCACAGGATTTAATGCCCTTAATAAAAATGTGGCATGAAACATATAGAAATAGGACTGCTAAAATCACTGGCCAAAGACCGAATCCTGCTTGGCATGAACAATAACGGTTTAGCTTATGTTATAACAATATGAAAGTTATGTATGAACTAAGGTGAACTCTTATCCAGCAAGAGTCTGTAAAGCTGACAGGCAAAGGCTCATTCCTCTAACACACGCCTGTAGCCCATAGCAACCAACCAGATTCCAGCTCTCATTTTTTAGAATGTGCTAAATGGTAGCTGGAATCTGATTGGCTGCTGCGGACAACACCTCTACTTTTCCTCTACTCGCTTATCCTCAAGCGCCCGCCCAAGGATGACTCATTGTCTGCAGCCTTTACCATGGGAATACATCAAGAACTTAAGATTAAAACCCTACTACTTTTTCTTTCATGTTTTCTTTTTACTTTGGAGAACAATTATTCTCTTATATTTTAAAATGAATTTCAGTTTTCACCTCTCCCTGGCACAATTTTGCACCCCCAAAATGTTGCCCCCCCCCCCCTTTGAAAACCTTGCGCTCTAGGCTGCAGCCTAGTCAGCCTATTGGATAATCAGGCTCTGCTGAAGTTAGCGACACCAATTGGGAACCACTGTGGGGAAGAATGAACAATATTTTTTATTTCCATGTTCTGGATACAATACTATACTGTGGGTTACATAAAGCTGTGTCTAATAGTCACAGTGATGTTATTATACAAATATTTAATAAATTACTTTCAAAACAGTTGCCCGAGTGCAGTCCAGATACTTATTGGAAGGGACCCATATGTGTTACATTAGAAATACATAAATCACATTATAATAGGCCAAGGTTTGTCTCCGGGGAGCCAGATTACTCAGGAGCACTGAACGTCCACATCCGACCTGCAGGTCACTGGATGAACGAACCTAGAGCATAGTAACAGATAAGGGGCCTGATTCATTAAGGAACTTAAATTAAGAAGTTTCTTATTTCAGTATCGTGGACAAAACCATGTTACAATGCAAGGGGTGCAAATTAGTTTTCTGTTTTGCACATAAGTTAAATACTGACTGTTTTTTCATGTAGCACACAAATACTTGATAGCTTATTTGTACACTGAAATTCAAAGTTGATATTTGTGTGCTGCATGAAAAGACAGTCAGTATTTAACTTATGTGCAAAACAGAATACTAATTTGCACCCCTTGCATTGTAACATGGTTTTGTCCAGGAGACTGAAATAAGAAACTTCTTAATTTAAGTTCCTTAATGAATCAGGCCCAAGATCTTTAATTAATAAAGTTTTCATTTTTCTCCTAAAAGACTGCTCGGTATAAAGGAATTATTCCTGGCTTGAATAAATCATGAGATGCTTTTAGTACGTGTTCCTTGTGTGTGTCAACCGCGTGCACCTTGAGACGCACTTCTCTGCTGATGGCGTGTACCTTTAACGAGAGCCGTTCAGCGAAGAAGCGCATTTACAATTA